>NC_141698.1:837474473-837636265 GCF_964263255.1 Lissotriton vulgaris
TTGTGCACTGGTCCCTTCATGGGATATCTTTGATGCACTGGTCCCTTCATGGGATATCTGTCCCTTCATGGGATATCTTTGATGCACTGGTCCCTTCATGGGATATCTTTGGTGCACTGGTCCTTTCATGGGATATCTGTCCCTTCATGGGATATCTTTGATGCACTGGTCCCTTCATGGAATATCTGTCCCTTCATGGGCTAACCTTGGTGCACTGGTCCCTTCATGGGATATCAGTCCCTTCATGGGATATCTTTGATGCACTGGTCCCTTCATGGGATATCTTTGGTGCACTGGTCCTTTCATGGGATATCTGTCCCTTCATGGGCTAACCTTGGTGCACTGGTCCCTTCATGGGATATCAGTCCCTTCAATGGGATATCTTTGGTGCACTGGTCCCTTCATGGGATATCTTTGATGCACTGGTCCCTTCATGGGATATCTTTGATGCACTGGTCCCTTCATGGGATATCTTTGATGCACTGGTCCCTTCATGGGATATCTTTGATGCACTGGTCCCTTCATGGGATATCTTTGATGCACTGGTCCCTTCATGGGATATCTTTGGTGCACTGGTCCTTTCATGGGATATCTGTCCCTTAATGGGATATCTTTGATGCACTGGTCCCTTCATGGGATATCTGTCCCTTCATGGGATATCTTTTGTGCACTGGTCCCTTCATGGGATATCTTTGATGCACTGGTCCCTTCATGGGATATCTGTCCCTTCATGGTATATTTTTGATGCACTGGTCCCTTCATGGGATATCTGTCCCTTCATGGGATATCTTTGATGCACTGGTCCCTTCATGGGATATCTGTCCCTTCATGGGATATCTTTGATGCAATGGTCCCTTCATGGGATATCTTTGATGCACTGGTCCCTTCATGGGATATCTTTGCACTGGTCCCTTCATGGGATATCTTTGATGCAATGGTCCCTTCATGGGATATCGTTGGTGCACTGGTCCCTTCATGGGTTATCTTTTGTGCACTGGTCCCTTCATGGGATATCGGTCCCTTTATGGGATATCTTTGGTGCACTGGTCCCTTCATGGGATATCTGTCCCTTCATGGGATATCTTTTGTGCACTGGTCCCTTCATGGGATATCTTTTGTGCACTGGTCCCTTCATGGGATATCTTTGATGCACTGGTCCCTTCATGGGATATCTTTGATGCACTGGTCACTTCATGGGATATCATTTATGCACTGGTCCCTTCATGGGATATCTTTGGTGAACTGGTCCCTTCATGGGATATATGTCCCTTCATGGGATATTTTTGATGCACTGGTCCCTTCATGGGATATCTGTCCCTTCATGGGATATCTTTGGTGCACTGGTCCCTTCATGGGATATCGGTCCCTTTATGGGTTATCTTTGGTGCACTGGTCCCTTCATGGGATATCTGTCCCTTTATGGGTTATCTTTGGTGCACTGGTCCCTTCATGGGATATCTGTCCCTTCATGGGATATCTTTTGTGCACTGGTCCCTTCATGGGATATCTTTTGTGCACTGGTCCCTTCATGGGATATCTGTCCCTTCATGGGATATCTTTGATGCACTGGTCCCTTCATGGGATATCTTTGATGCACTGGTCCCTTCATGGGATATCTTTGATGCACTGGTCCCTTCATGGGATATATTTGATGCACTGGTCCCTTCATGGGATATCATTGATGCACTGGTCCCTTCATGGGATATCTTTGGTGAACTGGTCCCTTCATGGGATATCTGTCCCTTCATGGGATATCTTTGATGCACTGGTCCCTTCATGGGATCTGTCCCTTCATGGGATATCTTTGATGAACTGGTCCCTTCATGGGATATCTTTGATGCACTGGTCCCTTCATGGGATATCTTTGATGCACTGGTCCCTTCATGGGATATCTTTGATGCACTGGTCCCTTCATGGGATATCTGTCCCTTCATGGGATATCTTTGGTGCATGGTCCGTTCATGGGATATCTTTGGTGCACTGGTCCCTTATTGGGATATCTGTCCCTTCATGGGATATCTTTGGTGCACTGGTCCCTTCATGGGATATCTTTGGTGCACTGGTCCCTTCATGGGATATCTTTGGTGCACTGGTCCCTTCATGGGATATCTTTGGTGCACTGGTCCCTTCATAGATATCTTTGGTGCACTGGTCCCTTGATGGGATGTCTTTGATGCACTGGTCCCTTCATGGGATGTCATTGATGCACTGGTCCCTTCATGGGATATCTTTGATGCACTGGTCCCTTCATGGGATATCTGTCCCTTCATGGGATATCTTTGATGCACTGGTCCCTTCATGGGATATCTGTCCCTTTATGGGATATCTTTTGTGCACTGGTCCCTTCATGGGATATCTTTTGTGCACTGGTCCCTTCATGGGATATCCGTCCCTTCATGGGATATCTTTGGTGCACTGGTCCCTTCATGGGATATCTTTGATGCACTGGTCCCTTCATGGGATGTCTTTGATGCACTGGTCCCTTCATGGGATATCTTTGATGCAATGGTCCCTTTGGGATATCTTTGATGCACTGGTCCCTTCATGGGATATCTTTTGTGCACTGGTCCCTTCATGGGAAATCTTTAATGCACTGGTCCCTTCATGGGATATCTGTCCCTTCATGGGATATCTTTGATGCACTGGTCCCTTCATGGGATATCTGTCCCTTCATGGGATATCTTTGATGCACTGGTCCCTTCATGGGATATCTTTGGTGCACTGGTCCTTTCATGGGATATCTGTCCCTTCATGGGATATCTTTTGTGCACTGGTCCCTTCATGGGATATCTGTCCCTTCATGGGATATCTTTGGTGCACTGGTCCCTTCATGAGATATCTTTGATGCACTGGTCCCTTCATGGGATATCTTTAGTGCACTGGTCCCTTCATGGGATATCTTTAGTGCACTGGTCCCTTCATGGGATATCTTTTGTGCACTGGTCCCTTCATGGGATATCTGTCCCTTCATGGGATATCTTTTGTGCACTGGTCCCTTCATGGGATATCTTTAGTGCACTGGTCCCTTCATGGGATATCTGTCCCTTCATGGGATATCTTTGGTGCACTGGTCCCTTCATGGGATATCTTTGATGCACTGGTCCCTTCATGGGATGTCTTTGATGCACTGGTCCCTTCATGGGATATCTTTGATGCAATGGTCCCTTCATGGGATATCTTTGATGCACTGGTCCCTTCATGGGATATCTTGTGTGCACTGGTCCTTTCATGCGATATCTGTCCCTTCATGGGATATCTTTGATGCACTGGTCCCTTCATGGAATATCTGTCCCTTCATGGGCTAACCTTGGTGCACTGGTCCATTCATGGGATATCAGTCCCTTCATGGGATATCTTTGATGCACTGGTCCCTTCATGGGATATCTTTGGTGCACTGGTCCTTTCATGGGATATCTGTCCCTTCATGGGATATCTTTGATGCACTGGTCCCTTCATGGAATATCTGTCCCTTCATGGGCTAACCTTGGTGCACTGGTCCCTTCATGGGATATGAGTCCCTTCAATGGGATATCATTGGTGCACTGGTCCCTTCATAGGATATCTTTGATGCACTGGTCCCTTCATGGGATATCTTTGATGCACTGGTCCCTTCATGGGATATCTTTGATGCACTGGTCCCTTCATGGGATATCTTTGGTGCACTGGTCCTTTCATGGGATATCTGTCCCTTAATGGGATATCTTTGATGCACTGGTCCCTTCATGGGATATCTGTCCCTTCATGGGATATCTTTTGTGCACTGGTCCCTTCATGGGATATCTTTGATGCACTGGTCCCTTCATGGGATATCTGTCCCTTCATGGGATATCTTTGATGCACTGGTCCCTTCATGGGATATCTGTCCCTTCATGGGATATCTTTGATGCACTGGTCCCTTCATGGGATATCTGTCCCTTCATGGGATATCTTTGATGCAATGGTCCCTTCATGGGATATCTTTGATGCACTGGTCCCTTCATGGGATATCTTTGATGTACTGGTCCCTTCATGGGATATCTTTGGTGCACTGGTCCCTTCATGGGATATCTTTGATGCACTGGTCCCTTCATGGGATATCTTTGGTGCACTGGTCCTTTCATGGGATATCTGTCCCTTCATGGGATATCTTTGATGCACTGGTCCCTTCATGGGATATCTGTCCCTTCATGGGATATCTTTTGTGCACTGGTCCCTTCATGGGATATCTTTGGTGCACTGGTCCCTTCATGGGATATCGATCCCTTTATGAGATATCTTTAATGCACTGGTCCCTTCATGGGATATCTGTCCCTTCATGGGATATCTTTTGTGCACTGGTCCCTTCATGGGATATCTTTGATGCACTGGTCCCTTCATGGGATATCTTTGATGCACTGGTCCCTTCATGGGATATCTTTGATGCACTGGTCCCTTCATGGGATATCTTTGATGCACTGGTCCCTTCATGGGATATCTTTGATGCACTGGTCCCTTCATGGGATATCTTTGATGCAATGGTCCCTTCATGGGATATCTTTGGTGCACTGGTCCCTTCATGGGATATCTGTCCCTTCATGGGATATCTTTGGTGCACTGGTCCCTTCATGGGATATCGGTCCCTTTATGGGTTATCTTTGGTGCACTGGTCCCTTCATGGGATATCTGTCCCTTTATGGGTTATCTTTGGTGCACTGGTCCCTTCATGGGATATCTGTCCCTTCATAGGATATCTTTTGTGCACTGGTCCCTTCATGGGATATCTTTTGTGCACTGGTCCCTTCATGGGATATCTGTCCCTTCATGGGATATCTTTGATGCACTGGTCCCTTCATGGGATATCTTTGATGCACTGGTCCCTTCATGGGATATCTTTGATGCACTGGTCCCTTTATGGGATATCTTTGATGCACTGGTCCCTTCATGGGATATCTTTGATGCACTGGTCCCTTCATGGGATATCATTGATGCACTGGTCCCTTCATGGGATATCTTTGGTGAACTGGTCCCTTCATGGGATATCTGTCCCTTCATGGGATATCTTTGATGCACTGGTCCCTTCATGGGATCTGTCCCTTCATGGGATATCTTTGATGCACTGGTCCCTTCATGGGATATCTTTGATGCACTGGTCCCTTCATGGGATATCTTTGATGCACTGGTCCCTTCATGGGATATCTTTGATGCACTGGTCCCTTCATGGGATATCTGTCCCTTCATGGGATATCTTTGGTGCATGGTCCGTTCATGGGATATCTTTGGTGCACTGGTCCCTTATTGGGATATCTGTCCCTTCATGGGATATCTCTGGTGCACTGGTCCCTTCATGGGATATCTTTGGTGCACTGGTCCCTTCATGGGATATCTTTGGTGCACTGGTCCCTTCATGGGATATCTTTGGTGCACTGGTCCCTTCATGGGATATCTTTGGTGCACTGGTCCCTTCATAGATATCTTTGGTGCACTGGTCCCTTGATGGGATGTCTTTGATGCACTGGTCCCTTCATGGGATGTCATTGATGCACTGGTCCCTTCATGGGATATCTTTGATGCACTGGTCCCTTCATGGGATATCTGTCCCTTCATGGGATATCTTTGATGCACTGGTCCCTTCATGGGATATCTGTCCCTTTATGGGATATCTTTTGTGCACTGGTCCCTTCATGGGATATCTTTTGTGCACTGGTCCCTTCATGGGATATCCGTCCCTTCATGGGATATCTTTGGTGCACTGGTCCCTTCATGGGATATCTTTGATGCACTGGTCCCTTCATGGGATGTCTTTGATGCACTGGTCCCTTCATGGGATATCTTTGATGCAATGGTCCCTTCATGGGATATCTTTGATGCACTGGTCCCTTCATGGGATATCTTTTGTGCACTGGTCCCTTCATGGGATATCTTTGATGCACTGGTCCCTTCATGGGATATCTGTCCCTTCATGGGATATCTTTGATGCACTGGTCCCTTCATGGGATATCTTTGGTGCACTGGTCCTTTCATGGGATATCTGTCCCTTCATGGGATATCTTTGATGCACTGGTCCCTTCATGGAATATCTGTCCCTTCATGGGCTAACCTTGGTGCACTGGTCCCTTCATGGGATATCAGTCCCTTCATGGGATATCTTTGATGCACTGGTCCCTTCATGGGATATCTTTGGTGCACTGGTCCTTTCATGGGATATCTGTCCCTTCATGGGATATCTTTGATGCACTGGTCCCTTCATGGAATATCTGTCCCTTCATGGGCTAACCTTGGTGCACTGGTCCCTTTATGGGATATCAGTCCCTTCAATGGGATATCTTTGGTGCACTGGTCCCTTCATGGGATATCTTTGATGCACTGGTCCCTTCATGGGATATCTTTGATGCACTGGTCCCTTCATGGGATATCTTTGATGCACTGGTCCCTTCATGGGATATCTTTGATGCACTGGTCCCTTCATGGGATATCTTTGGTGCACTGGTCCTTTCATGGGATATCTGTCCCTTAATGGGATATCTTTGATGCACTGGTCCCTTCATGGGATATCTGTCCCTTCATGGGATATCTTTTGTGCACTGGTCCCTTCATGGGATATCTTTGATGCACTGGTCCCTTCATGGGATATCTGTCCCTTCATGGTATATTTTTGATGCACTGGTCCCTTCATGGGATATCTGTCCCTTCATGGGATATCTTTGATGCACTGGTCCCTTCATGGGATATCTGTCCCTTCATGGGATATCTTTGATGCAATGGTCCCTTCATGGGATATCTTTGATGCACTGGTCCCTTCATGGGATATCTTTGATGCACTGGTCCCTTCATGGGATATCTTTGCACTGGTCCCTTCATGGGATATCTTTGATGCAATGGTCCCTTCATGGGATATCGTTGGTGCACTGGTCCCTTCATGGGATATCTTTTGTGCACTGGTCCCTTCATGGGATATCGGTCCCTTTATGGGATATCTTTGGTGCACTGGTCCCTTCATGGGATATCTGTCCCTTCATGGGATATCTTTTGTGCACTGGTCCCTTCATGGGATATCTTTTGTGCACTGGTCCCTTCATGGGATATCTTTGATGCACTGGTCCCTTCATGGGATATCTTTGATGCACTGGTCACTTCATGGGATATCATTTATGCACTGGTCCCTTCATGGGATATCTTTGGTGAACTGGTCCCTTCATGGGATATATGTCCCTTCATGGGATATTTTTGATGCACTGGTCCCTTCATGGGATATCTGTCCCTTCATGGGATATCTTTGGTGCACTGGTCCCTTCATGGGATATCGGTCCCTTTATGGGTTATCTTTGGTGCACTGGTCCCTTCATGGGATATCTGTCCCTTTATGGGTTATCTTTGGTGCACTGGTCCCTTCATGGGATATCTGTCCCTTCATGGGATATCTTTTGTGCACTGGTCCCTTCATGGGATATCTTTTGTGCACTGGTCCCTTCATGGGATATCTGTCCCTTCATGGGATATCTTTGATGCACTGGTCCCTTCATGGGATATCTTTGATGCACTGGTCCCTTCATGGGATATCATTGATGCACTGGTCCCTTCATGGGATATCTTTGGTGAACTGGTCCCTTCATGGGATATCTGTCCCTTCATGGGATATCTTTGATGCACTGGTCCCTTCATGGGATCTGTCCCTTCATGGGATATCTTTGATGAACTGGTCCCTTCATGGGATATCTTTGATGCACTGGTCCCTTCATGGGATATCTTTGATGCACTGGTCCCTTCATGGGATATCTTTGATGCACTGGTCCCTTCATGGGATATCTGTCCCTTCATGGGATATCTTTGGTGCATGGTCCGTTCATGGGATATCTTTGGTGCACTGGTCCCTTATTGGGATATCTGTCCCTTCATGGGATATCTTTGGTGCACTGGTCCCTTCATGGGATATCTTTGGTGCACTGGTCCCTTCATGGGATATCTTTGGTGCACTGGTCCCTTCATAGATATCTTTGGTGCACTGGTCCCTTGATGGGATGTCTTTGATGCACTGGTCCCTTCATGGGATGTCATTGATGCACTGGTCCCTTCATGGGATATCTTTGATGCACTGGTCCCTTCATGGGATATCTGTCCCTTCATGGGATATCTTTGATGCACTGGTCCCTTCATGGGATATCTGTCCCTTTATGGGATATCTTTTGTGCACTGGTCCCTTCATGGGATATCCGTCCCTTCATGGGATATCTTTGGTGCACTGGTCCCTTCATGGGATATCTTTGATGCACTGGTCCCTTCATGGGATGTCTTTGATGCACTGGTCCCTTCATGGGATATCTTTGATGCAATGGTCCCTTCATGGGATATCTTTGATGCACTGGTCCCTTCATGGGATATCTTTTGTGCACTGGTCCCTTCATGGGATATCTTTGATGCACTGGTCCCTTCATGGGATATCTGTCCCTTCATGGGATATCTTTGATGCACTGGTCCCTTCATGGGATATCTTTGGTGCACTGGTCCTTTCATGGGATATCTGTCCCTTCATGGGATATCTTTGATGCACTGGTCCCTTCATGGAATATCTGTCCCTTCATGGGCTAACCTTGGTGCACTGGTCCCTTCATGGGATATCAGTCCCTTCATGGGATATCTTTGATGCACTGGTCCCTTCATGGGATATCTTTGGTGCACTGGTCCTTTCATGGGATATCTGTCCCTTCATGGGATATCTTTGATGCACTGGTCCCTTCATGGAATATCTGTCCCTTCATGGGCTAACCTTGGTGCACTGGTCCCTTCATGGGATATCAGTCCCTTCAATGGGATATCTTTGGTGCACTGGTCCCTTCATGGGATATCTTTGATGCACTGGTCCCTTCATGGGATATCTTTGATGCACTGGTCCCTTCATGGGATATCTTTGATGCACTGGTCCCTTCATGGGATATCTTTGATGCACTGGTCCCTTCATGGGATATCTTTGGTGCACTGGTCCTTTCATGGGATATCTGTCCCTTAATGGGATATCTTTGATGCACTGGTCCCTTCATGGGATATCTGTCCCTTCATGGGATATCTTTGATGCACTGGTCCCTTCATGGGATATCTGTCCCTTCATGGGATATCTTTGATGCAATGGTCCCTTCATGGGATATCTTTGATGCACTGGTCCCTTCATGGGATATCTTTGATGCACTGGTCCCTTCATGGGATATCTTTGATGCACTGGTCCCTTCATGGGATATCTTTGCACTGGTCCCTTCATGGGATATCTTTGATGCAATCGTCCCTTCATGGGATATCGTTGGTGCACTGGTCCCTTCATGGGATATCTTTGGTGCACTGGTCCCTTCATGGGATATCGGTCCCTTTATGGGATATCTTTGGTGCACTGGTCCCTTCATGGGATATCTGTCCCTTCATGGGATATCTTTTGTGCACTGGTCCCTTCATGGGATATCTTTTGTGCACTGGTCCCTTCATGGGATATCTTTGATGCACTGGTCCCTTCATGGGATATCTTTGATGCACTGGTCACTTCATGGGATATCATTCATGTACTGGTACCTTCATGGGATATCTTTGGTGAACTGGTCCCTTCATGGGATATGTCCCTTCATGGGATATTTTTGATGCACTGGTCCCTTCATGGGATATCTGTCCCTTCATGGGATATCTTTGATGCACTGGTCCCTTCATGGGATATCTTTGATGCACTGGTCCCTTCATGGGATATCTTTGATGCACTGGTCCCTTCATGGGATATCTGTCCCTTCATGGGATATCTTTGGTGCATGGTCCGTTCATGGGATATCTTTGGTGCACTGGTCCCTTATTGGGATATCTGTCCCTTCATGGGATATCTTTGGTGCACTGGTCCCTTCATGGGATATCTTTGGTGCACTGGTCCCTTCATGGGATATCTTTGGTGCACTGGTCCCTTCATGGGATATCTTTGATGCACTGGTCCCTTCATGGGATATCTTTGATGCGCTGGTCCCTTCATGGGATATCTTTGGTGCACTGGTCCCTTCATGGGATATCTGTCCCTTCATGGGATATCTTTGGTGCACTGGTCCCTTCATGGGATATCTGTCCCTTTATGGGATATCTTTTGTGCACTGGTCCCTTCATGGGATATCTGTCCCTTCATGGGATATCTTTTGTGCACTGGTCCCTTCATGGGATATCTTTGATGCACTGGTCCCTTCATGGGATATCTTTGATGCACTGGTCCCTTCATGGGATGTCTTTGATGCACTGGTCCCTTCATGGGATATCTTTGATGCAATGGTCCCTTCATGGGATATCTTTTGTGCACTGGTCCCTTCATGGGATATCTTTGATGCACTGGTCCCTTCATGGGATATCTGTCCCTTCATGGGATATCTTTGATGCACTGGTCCCTTCATGGGATATCTTTGGTGCACTGGTCCTTTCATGGGATATCTGTCCTTTCATGGGATATCTTTGATGCACTGGTCCCTTCATGGAATATCTGTCCCTTCATGGGCTAACCTTGGTGCACTGGTCCCTTCATGGGATATCAGTCCCTTCAATGGGATATCTTTGGTGCACTGGTCCCTTCATGGGATATCTTTGATGCACTGGTCCCTTCATGGGATATCTGTGATGCACTGGTCCCTTCATGGGATATCTGTGATGCACTGGTCCCTTCATGGGATATCTTTGATGCACTGGTCCCTTCATGGGATATCTTTGGTGCACTGGTCCTTTCATGGGATATCTGTCCCTTAATGGGATATCTTTCATGCACTGGTCCCTTCATGGGATATCTGTCCCTTCATGGGATATCTTTTGTGCACTGGTCCCTTCATGGGATATCTTTGATGCACTGGTCCCTTCATGGGATATCTTTGATGCACTGGTCCCTTCATGGGATATCTGTCCCTTAATGGGATATCTTTGATGCACTGGTCCCTTCATGGGATATCTGTCCCTTCATGGGATATCTTTGATGCAATGGTCCCTTCATGGGATATCTTTGATGCACTGGTCCCTTCATGGGATATCTTTGGTGCACTGGTCCCTTCATGGGATATCTTTGGTGCACTGGTCCCTTCATGGGATATCTTTGGTGCACTGGTCCCTTCATGGGATATCTTTGATGCACTGGTCCCTTCATGGGATATCTTTGGTGCACTGGTCCTTTCATGGGATATCTGTCCCTTCATGGGATATCTTTGATGCACTGGTCCCTTCATGGGATATCTGTCCCTTCATGGGATATCTTTTGTGCACTGGTCCCTTCATGGGATATCTTTGATGCACGGTCCCTTCATGGGATATCTGTCCCTTCATGGGATATCTTTGATGCACTGGTCCCTTATTGGGATATCTGTCCCTTCATGGGATATCTTTGGTGCACTGGTCCCTTCATGGGATATCTTTGGTGCACTGGTCCCTTCATGGGATATCTTTGGTGCACTGGTCCCTTCATGGGATATCTTTGGTGCACTGGTCCCTTCATGGGATATCTTTGGTGCACTGGTCCCTTCATAGATATCTTTGGTGCACTGGTCCCTTGATGGGATGTCTTTGATACACTGGTCCCTTCATGGGATGTCATTGATGCACTGGTCCCTTCATGGGATATCTTTGATGCACTGGTCCCTTCATGGGATATCTGTCCCTTCATGGGATATCTTTGATGCACTGGTCCCTTCATGGGATATCTGTCCCTTTATGGGATATCTTTTGTGCACTGGTCCCTTCATGGGATATCTTTTGTGCACTGGTCCCTTCATGGGATATCCGTCCCTTCATGGGATATCTTTGGTGCACTGGTCCCTTCATGGGATATCTTTGATGCACTGGTCCCTTCATGGGATGTCTTTGATGCACTGGTCCCTTCATGGGATATCTTTGATGCAATGGTCCCTTCATGGGATATCTTTGATGCACTGGTCCCTTCATGGGATATCTTTTGTGCACTGGTCCCTTCATGGGATATCTTTGATGCACTGGTCCCTTCATGGGATATCTGTCCCTTCATGGGATATCTTTGATGCACTGGTCCCTTCATGGGATATCTTTGGTGCACTGGTCCTTTCATGGGATATCTGTCCCTTCATGGGATATCTTTGATGCACTGGTCCCTTCATGGAATATCTGTCCCTTCATGGGCTAACCTTGGTGCACTGGTCCCTTCATGGGATATCAGTCCCTTCATGGGATATCTTTGATGCACTGGTCCCTTCATGGGATATCTTTGGTGCACTGGTCCTTTCATGGGATATCTGTCCCTTCATGGGATATCTTTGATGCACTGGTCCCTTCATGGAATATCTGTCCCTTCATGGGCTAACCTTGGTGCACTGGTCCCTTCATGGGATATCAGTCCCTTCAATGGGATATCTTTGGTGCACTGGTCCCTTCATGGGATATCTTTGATGCACTGGTCCCTTCATGGGATATCTTTGATGCACTGGTCCCTTCATGGGATATCTTTGATGCACTGGTCCCTTCATGGGATATCTTTGATGCACTGGTCCCTTCATGGGATATCTTTGGTGCACTGGTCCTTTCATGGGATATCTGTCCCTTAATGGGATATCTTTGATGCACTGGTCCCTTCATGGGATATCTGTCCCTTCATGGGATATCTTTTGTGCACTGGTCCCTTCATGGGATATCTTTGATGCACTGGTCCCTTCATGGGATATCTGTCCCTTCATGGTATATTTTTGATGCACTGGTCCCTTCATGGGATATCTGTCCCTTCATGGGATATCTTTGATGCACTGGTCCCTTCATGGGATATCTGTCCCTTCATGGGATATCTTTGATGCAATGGTCCCTTCATGGGATATCTTTGATGCACTGGTCCCTTCATGGGATATCTTTGATGCACTGGTCCCTTCATGGGATATCTTTGCACTGGTCCCTTCATGGGATATCTTTGATGCAATGGTCCCTTCATGGGATATCGTTGGTGCACTGGTCCCTTCATGGGATATCTTTTGTGCACTGGTCCCTTCATGGGATATCGGTCCCTTTATGGGATATCTTTGGTGCACTGGTCCCTTCATGGGATATCTGTCCCTTCATGGGATATCTTTTGTGCACTGGTCCCTTCATGGGATATCTTTTGTGCACTGGTCCCTTCATGGGATATCTTTGATGCACTGGTCCCTTCATGGGATATCTTTGATGCACTGGTCACTTCATGGGATATCATTTATGCACTGGTCCCTTCATGGGATATCTTTGGTGAACTGGTCCCTTCATGGGATATATGTCCCTTCATGGGATATTTTTTGTGCACTGGTCCCTTCATGGGATATCTGTCCCTTCATGGGATATCTTTGGTGCACTGGTCCCTTCATGGGATATCGGTCCCTTTATGGGTTATCTTTGGTGCACTGGTCCCTTCATGGGATATCTGTCCCTTTATGGGTTATCTTTGGTGCACTGGTCCCTTCATGGGATATCTGTCCCTTCATGGGATATCTTTTGTGCACTGGTCCCTTCATGGGATATCTTTTGTGCACTGGTCCCTTCATGGGATATCTGTCCCTTCATGGGATATCTTTGATGCACTGGTCCCTTCATGGGATATCTTTGATGCACTGGTCCCTTCATGGGATATCATTGATGCACTGGTCCCTTCATGGGATATCTTTGGTGAACTGGTCCCTTCATGGGATATCTGTCCCTTCACGGGATATCTTTGATGCACTGGTCCCTTCATGGGATCTGTCCCTTCATGGGATATCTTTGATGAACTGGTACCTTCATGGGATATCTTTGATGCACTGGTCCCTTCATGGGATATCTTTGATGCACTGGTCCCTTCATGGGATATCTTTGATGCACTGGTCCCTTCATGGGATATCTGTCCCTTCATGGGATATCTTTGGTGCATGGTCCGTTCATGGGATATCTTTGGTGCACTGGTCCCTTATTGGGATATCTGTCCCTTCATGGGATATCTTTGGTGCACTGGTCCCTTCATGGGATATCTTTGGTGCACTGGTCCCTTCATGGGATATCTTTGGTGCACTGGTCCCTTCATGGGATATCTTTGGTGCACTGGTCCCTTCATGGGATATCTTTGGTGCACTGGTCCCTTCATGGGATATCTTTGGTGCACTGGTCCCTTCATAGATATCTTTGGTGCACTGGTCCCTTGATGGGATGTCTTTGATGCACTGGTCCCTTCATGGGATGTCATTGATGCACTGGTCCCTTCATGGGATATCTTTGATGCACTGGTCCCTTCATGGGATATCTGTCCCTTCATGGGATATCTTTGATGCACTGGTCCCTTCATGGGATATCTGTCCCTTTATGGGATATCTTTTGTGCACTGGTCCCTTCATGGGATATCTTTTGTGCACTGGTCCCTTCATGGGATATCCGTCCCTTCATGGGATATCTTTGGTGCACTGGTCCCTTCATGGGATATCTTTGATGCACTGGTCCCTTCATGGGATGTCTTTGATGCACTGGTCCCTTCATGGGATATCTTTGATGCAATGGTCCCTTCATGGGATATCTTTGATGCACTGGTCCCTTCATGGGATATCTTTTGTGCACTGGTCCCTTCATGGGATATCTTTGATGCACTGGTCCCTTCATGGGATATCTGTCCCTTCATGGGATATCTTTGATGCACTGGTCCCTTCATGGGATATCTTTGGTGCACTGGTCCTTTCATGGGATATCTGTCCCTTCATGGGATATCTTTGATGCACTGGTCCCTTCATGGAATATCTGTCCCTTCATGGGCTAACCTTGGTGCACTGGTCCCTTCATGGGATATCAGTCCCTTCATGGGATATCTTTGATGCACTGGTCCCTTCATGGGATATCTTTGGTGCACTGGTCCTTTCATGGGATATCTGTCCCTTCATGGGATATCTTTGATGCACTGGTCCCTTCATGGAATATCTGTCCCTTCATGGGCTAACCTTGGTGCACTGGTCCCTTCATGGGATATCAGTCCCTTCAATGGGATATCTTTGGTGCACTGGTCCCTTCATGGGATATCTTTGATGCACTGGTCCCTTCATGGGATATCTTTGATGCACTGGTCCCTTCATGGGATATCTTTGATGCACTGGTCCCTTCATGGGATATCTTTGATGCACTGGTCCCTTCATGGGATATCTTTGGTGCACTGGTCCTTTCATGGGATATCTGTCCCTTAATGGGATATCTTTGATGCACTGGTCCCTTCATGGGATATCTGTCCCTTCATGGGATATCTTTGATGCACTGGTCCCTTCATGGGATATCTGTCCCTTCATGGGATATCTTTGATGCAATGGTCCCTTCATGGGATATCTTTGATGCACTGGTCCCTTCATGGGATATCTTTGATGCACTGGTCCCTTCATGGGATATCTTTGATGCACTGGTCCCTTCATGGGATATCTTTGCACTGGTCCCTTCATGGGATATCTTTGATGCAATCGTCCCTTCATGGGATATCGTTGGTGCACTGGTCCCTTCATGGGATATCTTTGGTGCACTGGTCCCTTCATGGGATATCGGTCCCTTTATGGGATATCTTTGGTGCACTGGTCCCTTCATGGGATATCTGTCCCTTCATGGGATATCTTTTGTGCACTGGTCCCTTCATGGGATATCTTTTGTGCACTGGTCCCTTCATGGGATATCTTTGATGCACTGGTCCCTTCATGGGATATCTTTGATGCACTGGTCACTTCATGGGATATCATTCATGTACTGGTACCTTCATGGGATATCTTTGGTGAACTGGTCCCTTCATGGGATATGTCCCTTCATGGGATATTTTTGATGCACTGGTCCCTTCATGGGATATCTGTCCCTTCATGGGATATCTTTGATGCACTGGTCCCTTCATGGGATATCTTTGATGCACTGGTCCCTTCATGGGATATCTTTGATGCACTGGTCCCTTCATGGGATATCTGTCCCTTCATGGGATATCTTTGGTGCATGGTCCGTTCATGGGATATCTTTGGTGCACTGGTCCCTTATTGGGATATCTGTCCCTTCATGGGATATCTTTGGTGCACTGGTCCCTTCATGGGATATCTTTGGTGCACTGGTCCCTTCATGGGATATCTTTGGTGCACTGGTCCCTTCATGGGATATCTTTGATGCACTGGTCCCTTCATGGGATATCTTTGATGCGCTGGTCCCTTCATGGGATATCTTTGGTGCACTGGTCCCTTCATGGGATATCTGTCCCTTCATGGGATATCTTTGGTGCACTGGTCCCTTCATGGGATATCTGTCCCTTTATGGGATATCTTTTGTGCACTGGTCCCTTCATGGGATATCTGTCCCTTCATGGGATATCTTTTGTGCACTGGTCCCTTCATGGGATATCTTTGATGCACTGGTCCCTTCATGGGATATCTTTGATGCACTGGTCCCTTCATGGGATGTCTTTGATGCACTGGTCCCTTCATGGGATATCTTTGATGCAATGGTCCCTTCATGGGATATCTTTTGTGCACTGGTCCCTTCATGGGATATCTTTGATGCACTGGTCCCTTCATGGGATATCTGTCCCTTCATGGGATATCTTTGATGCACTGGTCCCTTCATGGGATATCTTTGGTGCACTGGTCCTTTCATGGGATATCTGTCCTTTCATGGGATATCTTTGATGCACTGGTCCCTTCATGGAATATCTGTCCCTTCATGGGCTAACCTTGGTGCACTGGTCCCTTCATGGGATATCAGTCCCTTCAATGGGATATCTTTGGTGCACTGGTCCCTTCATGGGATATCTTTGATGCACTGGTCCCTTCATGGGATATCTGTGATGCACTGGTCCCTTCATGGGATATCTGTGATGCACTGGTCCCTTCATGGGATATCTTTGATGCACTGGTCCCTTCATGGGATATCTTTGGTGCACTGGTCCTTTCATGGGATATCTGTCCCTTAATGGGATATCTTTCATGCACTGGTCCCTTCATGGGATATCTGTCCCTTCATGGGATATCTTTTGTGCACTGGTCCCTTCATGGGATATCTTTGATGCACTGGTCCCTTCATGGGATATCTTTGATGCACTGGTCCCTTCATGGGATATCTGTCCCTTAATGGGATATCTTTGATGCACTGGTCCCTTCATGGGATATCTGTCCCTTCATGGGATATCTTTGATGCAATGGTCCCTTCATGGGATATCTTTGATGCACTGGTCCCTTCATGGGATATCTTTGGTGCACTGGTCCCTTCATGGGATATCTTTGGTGCACTGGTCCCTTCATGGGATATCTTTGGTGCACTGGTCCCTTCATGGGATATCTTTGATGCACTGGTCCCTTCATGGGATATCTTTGGTGCACTGGTCCTTTCATGGGATATCTGTCCCTTCATGGGATATCTTTGATGCACTGGTCCCTTCATGGGATATCTGTCCCTTCATGGGATATCTTTTGTGCACTGGTCCCTTCATGGGATATCTTTGATGCACGGTCCCTTCATGGGATATCTGTCCCTTCATGGGATATCTTTGATGCACTGGTCCCTTCATGGAATATCTGTCCCTTCATGGGATATCTTTGATGCACTGGTCCCTTCATGGGATATCTTTGGTGCACTGGTCCTTTCATGGGATATCTGCCCCTTCATGGGATATCTTTGATGCACTGGTCCCTTCATGGAATATCTGTCCCTTCATGGGCTAAACTTGGTGCACTGGTCCCTTCATGGAATATCTTTGATGCACTGGTCCCTTCATGGGATATCTGTCCCTTCATGGGATATCTTTGATGCACTGGTCCCTTCATGGGATATCAGTCCCTTCATGGGATATCTTTGGTGCACTGGTCCCTTCATGGGATATCTTTGGTGCACTGGTCCCTTCATGGGATGTCTTTGATGCACTGGTCCCTTCATGGGATGTCTTTGATGCACTGGTCCCTTCATGGGATATCTTTGATGCACTGGTCCCTTCATGGGATATCTTTGATGCACTGGTCCCTTCATGGGATATCTTTGGTGCGCTGGTCCCTTCATGGCATATCTGTCCCTTCATGGGATATCTATAATGCACTGGTCCCTTCATGGGATATCGGTCCCTTTTAGGGGATATCTTTGGTGCACTGGTCCCTTCATGGGATATCTGTCCCTTTATGGGATATCTTTGGTGCACTGGTCCCTTCATGGGATATCTGTCCCTTCGTGGGATATCTTTGGTGCACTGGTCCCTTCATGGGATATCTTTGGTGCACTGGTCCCTTCATGGGATGTCTTTGATGCCTGGTCCCTTCATTGGATATCTTTGATGCAATGGTCCCTTCATGGGATATCTTTGATGCACTAGTCCCTTCATGGGATATCTTTTGTGCACTGGTCCCTTCATGGGATATCTGTCCCTTTATGGGATATCTTTGGTGCACTGGTCCCTTCATGGGATATCTGTCCCTTCATGGGATATCTTTTGTGCACTGGTCCCTTCATGGGATATCTGTCCCTTCATGGGATATCTTTGGTGCACTGGTCCCTTCATGGGATATCTGTCCCTTCATGGGATATCTTTGGTGCACTGGTCCCTTCATGGGATATCTTTGATGCACTGGTCCCTTCATGGGATATCTTTGATGCACTGGTCCCTTCATGGGATATCTTTGATGCAATGGTCCCTTCATGGGATATCTTTGGTGCACTGGTCCCTTCATGGGATATCTTTGGTGCACTGGTCCCTTCATGGGATATCTGTCCCTTTATGGGTTATCTTTGGTGCACTGGTCCCTTCATGGAATATCTGTCCCTTCATGGGATATCTTTTGTGCACTGGTCCCTTCATGGGATATCTTTTGTGCACTGGTCCCTTCATGGGATATCTGTCCCTTCATGGGATATCTTTGATGCACTGGTCCCTTCATGGGATATCTTTGATGCACTGGTCCCTTCATGGGATATCTTTGATGCACTGGTCCCTTCATGGGATATCTTTGGTGCACTGGTCCCTTCATGGGATATCTTTGATGCACTGGTCCCTTCATGGGATATCTTTGATGCACTGCTCCCTTCATGGGATATCTTTGATGCACTGGTCCCTTCATGGGATATCATTGATGCACTGGTCCCTTCATGGGATATCTTTGGTGAACTGGTCCCTTCATGGGATATCTGTCCCTTCATGGGATATCTTTGATGCACTGGTCCCTTCATGGGATCTGTCCCTTCATGGGATATCTTTGATGCACTGGTCCCTTCATGGGATATCTTTGATGCACTGGTCCCTTCATGGGATATCTTTGATGCACTGGTCCCTTCATGGGATATCTTTGATGCACTGGTCCCTTCATGGGATATCTGTCCCTTCATGGGATATCTTTGGTGCATGGTCCGTTCATGGGATATCTTTGGTGCACTGGTCCCTTATTGGGATATCTGTCCCTTCATGGGATATCTTTGGTGCACTGGTCCCTTCATGGGATATCTTTGGTGCACTGGTCCCTTCATGGGATATCTTTGGTGCACTGGTCCCTTCATGGGATATCTTTGGTGCACTGGTCCCTTCATGGGATATCTGTCCCTTTATGGGATATCTTTTGTGCACTGGTCCCTTCATGGGATATCTGTCCCTTCATGGGATATCTTTCGTGCACTGGTCCCTTCATGGGATATCTGTCCCTTCATGGGATATCTTTTGTGCACTGGTCCCTTCATGGGATATCTGTCCCTTCATGGGATATCTTTGGTGCACTGGTCCCTTCATGGGATATCTTTGATGCACTGGTCCCTTCATGGGATGTCTTTGATGCACTGGTCCCTTCATGGGATATCTTTGATGCAATGGTCCCTTCATGGGATATCTTTGATGCACTGGTCCCTTCATGGGATATCTTTTGTGCACTGGTCCCTTCATGGGATATCTTTGATGCACTGGTCCCTTCATGGGATATCTGTCCCTTCATGGGATATCTTTGATGCACTGGTCCCTTCATGGGATATCTGTCCCTTCATGGGATATCTTTGATGCACTGGTCCCTTCATGGGATATCTTTGGTGCACTGGTCCTTTCATGGGATATCTGTCCCTTCATGGGATATCTTTGATGCACTGGTCCCTTCATGGAATATCTGTCCCTTCATGGGCTAACCTTGGTGCACTGGTCCCTTCATAGGATATCAGTCCCTTCAATGGGATATCCTTGGTGCACTGGTCCCTTCATGGGATATCTTTGATGCACTGGTCCCTTCATGGGATATCTTTGATGCACTGGTCCCTTCATGGGATATCTTTGATGCACTGGTCCCTTCATGGGATATCTTTGGTGCACTGGTCCTTTCATGGGATATCTGTCCCTTAATGGGATATCTTTGATGCACTGGTCCCTTCATGGGATATCTGTCCCTTCATGGGTTATCTTTTGTGCACTGGTCCCTTCATGGGATATCTTTGATGCACTGGTCCCTTCATGGGATATCTGTCCCTTCATGGGATATCTTTGATGCACTGGTCCCTTCATGGGATATCTGTCCCTTAATGGGATATCTTTGATGCACTGGTCCCTTCATGGGATATCTGTCCCTTCATGGGATATCTTTGATGCAATGGTCCCTTCATGGGATATCTTTGATGCACTGGTCCCTTCATGGGATATCTTTGGTGCACTGGTCCCTTCATGGGATATCTTTGGTGCACTGGTCCCTTCATGGGATATCTTTGGTGCACTGGTCCCTTCATGGGATATCTTTGATGCACTGGTCCCTTCATGGGATATCTTTGGTGCACTGGTCCCTTCATGGGATATCTGTCCCTTCATGGGATATCTTTGATGCACGGTCCCTTCATGGGATATCTGTCCCTTCATGGGATATCTTTGATGCACTGGTCCCTTCATGGGATATCTGTCCCTTCATGGGATATCTTTGATGCACTGGTCCCTTCATGGGATATCTTTGGTGCACTGGTCCTTTCATGGGATATCTGTCCCTTCATGGGATATCTTTGATGCACTGGTCCCTTCATGGAATATCTGTCCCTTCATGGGCTAAACTTGGTGCACTGGTCCCTTCATGGAATATCTTTGATGCACTGGTCCCTTCATGGGATATCTGTCCCTTCATGGGATATCTTTGATGCACTGGTCCCTTCATGGGATATAAGTCCCTTCATGGGATATCTTTGGTGCACTGGTCCCTTCATGGGATATCTTTGGTGCACTGGTCCCTTCATGGGATATCTTTGATGCACTGGTCCCTTCATGGGATGTCTTTGATGCACTGGTCCCTTCATGGGATATCTTTGATGCACTGGTCCCTTCATGGGATATCTTTGATGCACTGGTCCCTTCATGGGATATCTTTGATGCACTGGTCCCTTCATGGGATATCTTTGGTGCGCTGGTCCCTTCATGGGATATCTGTCCCTTCATGGGATATCTATAATGCACTGGTCCCTTCATGGGATATCGGTCCCTTTTAGGGGATATCTTTGGTGCACTGGTCCCTTCATGGGATATCTGTCCCTTTATGGGATATCTTTGGTGCACTGGTCCCTTCATGGGATATCTGTCCCTTCGTGGGATATCTTTGGTGCACTGGTCCCTTCATGGGATATCTTTGGTGCACTGGTCCCTTCATGGGATGTCTTTGATGCCTGGTCCCTTCATGGGATGTCTTTGATGCCTGGTCCCTTCATTGGATATCTTTGATGCAATGGTCCCTTCATGGGATATCTTTGATGCACTAGTCCCTTCATGGGATATCTTTTGTGCACTGGTCCCTTCATGGGATATCTGTCCCTTTATGGGATATCTTTGGTGCACTGGTCCCTTCATGGGATATCTGTCCCTTCATGGGATATCTTTTGTGCACTGGTCCCTTCATGGGATATCTGTCCCTTCATGGGATATCTTTTGTGCACTGGTCCCTTGATGGGATATCTGTCCCTTCATGGGATATCTTTGGTGCACTGGTCCCTTCATGGGATATCGGTCCCTTTATGGGATATCTTTGGTGCACTGGTCCCTTCATGGGATATCTGTCCCTTCATGGGATATCTTTTGTGCACTGGTCCCTTGATGGGATATCTGTCCCTTCATGGGATATCTTTGATGCACTGGTCCCTTCATGGGATATCTTTGATGCACTGGTCCCTTCATGGGATATTTTTGATGCACTGGTCCCTTCATGGGATATCTTTGATGCACTGGTCCCTTCATGGGATATCTTTGGTGCACTGGTCCCTTCATGGGATATCTTTGGTGCACTGGTCCCTTCATGGGATATCTGTCCCTTCATGGGATATCTTTGGTGCACTGGTCCCTTCATGGGATATCGGTCCCTTTATGGGTTATCTTTGGTGCACTGGTCCCTTCATTGAATATCTGTCCCTTCATGGGATATCTGTTGTGCACTGGTCCCTTCATGGGATATCTTTTGTGCACTGGTCCCTTCATGGGATATCTGTCCCTTCATGGGATATCTTTGATGCACTGGTCCCTTCATGGGATATCTTTGATGCACTGGTCCCTTCATGGGATATCTTTGGTGCACTGGTCCCTTCATGGGATATCTTTGGTGAACTGGTCCCTTCATGGGATATCTGTCCCTTCATGGGATATTTTTGATGCACTGGTCCCTTCATGGGATATCTGTCCCTTCATGGGATATCTTTGGTGCACTGGTCCCTTCATGGGATATCGGTCCCTTTATGGGTTATCTTTGGTGCACTGGTCCCTTCATGGGATATCTGTCCCTTTATGGGTTATCTTTGGTGCACTGGTCCCTTCATGGGATATCTGTCCCTTCATGGGATATCTTTTGTGCACTGGTCCCTTCATGGGATATCTTTTGTGCACTGGTCCCTTCATGGGATATCTGTCCCTTCATGGGATATCTTTGATGCACTGGTCCCTTCATGGGATATCTTTGATGCACTGGTCCCTTCATGGGATATCTTTGATGCACTGGTCCCTTCATGGGATATCTTTGATGCACTGGTCCCTTCATGGGATATCATTGATGCACTGGTCCCTTCATGGGATATCTTTGGTGAACTGGTCCCTTCATGGGATATCTGTCCCTTCATGGGATATCTTTGATGCACTGGTCCCTTCATGGGATCTGTCCCTTCATGGGATATCTTTGATGCACTGGTCCCTTCATGGGATATCTTTGATGCACTGGTCCCTTTATGGGATATCTTTGATGCACTGGTCCCTTCATGGGATATCTTTGATGCACTGGTCCCTTCATGGGATATCTGTCCCTTCATGGGATATCTTTGGTGCATGGTCCGTTCATGGGATATCTTTGGTGCACTGGTCCCTTATTGGGATATCTGTCCCTTCATGGGATATCTTTGGTGCACTGGTCCCTTCATGGGATATCTTTGGTGCACTGGTCCCTTCATGGGATATCTTTGGTGCACTGGTCCCTTCATGGGATATCTTTGGTGCACTGGTCCCTTCATAAATATCTTTGGTGCACTGGTCCCTTGATGGGATGTCTTTGATGCACTGGTCCCTTCATGGGATGTCATTGATGCACTGGTCCCTTCATGGGATATCTTTGATGCACTGGTCCCTTCATGGGATATCTGTCCCTTCATGGGAGATCTTTGATGCACTGGTCCCTTCATGGGATATCTGTCCCTTTATGGGATATCTTTTGTGCACTGGTCCCTTCATGGGATATCTTTTGTGCACTGGTCCCTTCATGGGATATCCGTCCCTTCATGGAATATCTTTGGTGCACTGGTCCCTTCATGGGATATCTTTGATGCACTGGTCCCTTCATGGGATGTCTTTGATGCACTGGTCCCTTCATGGGATATCTTTGATGCAATGGTCCCTTCATGGGATATCTTTGATGCACTGGTCCCTTCATGGGATATCTTTTGTGCACTGGTCCCTTCATGGGATATCTTTGATGCACTGGTCCCTTCATGGGATATCTGTCCCTTCATGGGATATCTTTGGTGAACTGGTCCCTTCATGGGATATCTGTCCCTTCATGGGATATCTTTGATGCACTGGTCCCTTCATGGGATCTGTCCCTTCATGGGATATCTTTGATGCACTGGTCCCTTCATGGGATATCTTTGATGCACTGGTCCCTTCATGGGATATCTTTGATGCACTGGTCCCTTCATGGGATATCTTTGATGCACTGGTCCCTTCATGGGATATCTGTCCCTTCATGGGATATCTTTGGTGCACTGGTCCCTTCATGGGATATCTTTGGTGCACTGGTCCCTTCATGGGATATCTTTGGTGCACTGGTCCCTTCATGGGATATCTGTCCCTTTATGGGATATGTTTTGTGCACTGGTCCCTTCATGGGATATCTGTCCCTTCATGGGATATCTTTCGTGCACTGGTCCCTTCATGGGATATCTGTCCCTTCATGGGATATCTTTTGTGCACTGGTCCCTTCATGGGATATCTGTCTCTTCATGGGATATCTTTGGTGCACTGGTCCCTTCATGGGATATCTTTGATGCACTGGTCCCTTCATGGGATATCTGTCCCTTAATGGGATATCTTTGATGCACTGGTCCCTTCATGGGATATCTGTCCCTTCATGGGATATCTTTGATGCAATGGTCCCTTCATGGGATATCTTTGATGCACTGGTCCCTTCATGGGATATCTTTGGTGCACTGGTCCCTTCATGGGATATCTTTGGTGCACTGGTCCCTTCATGGGATATCTTTGGTGCACTGGTCCCTTCATGGGATATCTTTGATGCACTGGTCCCTTCATGGGATATCTTTGGTGCACTGGTCCCTTCATGGGATATCTGTCCCTTCATGGGATATCTTTGATGCACGGTCCCTTCATGGGATATCTGTCCCTTCATGGGATATCTTTGATGCACTGGTCCCTTCATGGGATATCTGTCCCTTCATGGGATATCTTTGATGCACTGGTCCCTTCATGGGATATCTTTGGTGCACTGGTCCTTTCATGGGATATCTGTCCCTTCATGGGATATCTTTGATGCACTGGTCCCTTCATGGAATATCTGTCCCTTCATGGGCTAAACTTGGTGCACTGGTCCCTTCATGGAATATCTTTGATGCACTGGTCCCTTCATGGGATATCTGTCCCTTCATGGGATATCTTTGATGCACTGGTCCCTTCATGGGATATAAGTCCCTTCATGGGATATCTTTGGTGCACTGGTCCCTTCATGGGATATCTTTGGTGCACTGGTCCCTTCATGGGATATCTTTGATGCACTGGTCCCTTCATGGGATGTCTTTGATGCACTGGTCCCTTCATGGGATATCTTTGATGCACTGGTCCCTTCATGGGATATCTTTGATGCACTGGTCCCTTCATGGGATATCTTTGATGCACTGGTCCCTTCATGGGATATCTTTGGTGCGCTGGTCCCTTCATGGGATATCTGTCCCTTCATGGGATATCTATAATGCACTGGTCCCTTCATGGGATATCGGTCCCTTTTAGGGGATATCTTTGGTGCACTGGTCCCTTCATGGGATATCTGTCCCTTTATGGGATATCTTTGGTGCACTGGTCCCTTCATGGGATATCTGTCCCTTCGTGGGATATCTTTGGTGCACTGGTCCCTTCATGGGATATCTTTGGTGCACTGGTCCCTTCATGGGATGTCTTTGATGCCTGGTCCCTTAATGGGATGTCTTTGATGCCTGGTCCCTTCATTGGATATCTTTGATGCAATGGTCCCTTCATGGGATATCTTTGATGCACTAGTCCCTTCATGGGATATCTTTTGTGCACTGGTCCCTTCATGGGATATCTGTCCCTTTATGGGATATCTTTGGTGCACTGGTCCCTTCATGGGATATCTGTCCCTTCATGGGATATCTTTTGTGCACTGGTCCCTTCATGGGATATCTGTCCCTTCATGGGATATCTTTTGTGCACTGGTCCCTTGATGGGATATCTGTCCCTTCATGGGATATCTTTGGTGCACTGGTCCCTTCATGGGATATCGGTCCCTTTATGGGATATCTTTGGTGCACTGGTCCCTTCATGGGATATCTGTCCCTTCATGGGATATCTTTTGTGCACTGGTCCCTTGATGGGATATCTGTCCCTTCATGGGATATCTTTTGTGCACTGGTCCCTTCATGGGATATCGGTCCCTTTATGGGATATCTTTGGTGCACTGGTCCCTTCATGGGATATCTGTCCCTTCATGGGATATCTTTTGTGCACTGGTCCCTTGATGGGATATCTGTCCCTTCATGGGATATCTTTTGTGCACTGGTCCCTTCATGGGATATCTTTTGTGCACTGGTCCCTTGATGGGATATCTGTCCCTTCATGGGATATCTTTGATGCACTGGTCCCTTCATGGGATATCTTTGATGCACTGGTCCCTTCATGGGATATTTTTGATGCACTGGTCCCTTCATGGGATATCTTTGATGCACTGGTCCCTTCATGGGATATCTTTGGTGCACTGGTCCCTTCATGGGATATCTTTGGTGCACTGGTCCCTTCATGGGATATCTTTGGTGCACTGGTCCCTTCATGGGATATCTGTCCCTTCATGGGATATCTTTGGTGCACTGGTCCCTTCATGGGATATCGGTCCCTTTATGGGTTATCTTTGGTGCACTGGTCCCTTCATTGAATATCTGTCCCTTCATGGGATATCTGTTGTGCACTGGTCCCTTCATGGGATATCTTTTGTGCACTGGTCCCTTCATGGGATATCTGTCCCTTCATGGGATATCTTTGATGCACTGGTCCCTTCATGGGATATCTTTGATGCACTGGTCCCTTCATGGGATATCTTTGGTGCACTGGTCCCTTCATGGGATATCTTTGGTGAACTGGTCCCTTCATGGGATATCTGTCCCTTCATGGGATATTTTTGATGCACTGGTCCCTTCATGGGATATCTGTCCCTTCATGGGATATCTTTGGTGCACTGGTCCCTTCATGGGATATCGGTCCCTTTATGGGTTATCTTTGGTGCACTGGTCCCTTCATGGGATATCTGTCCCTTTATGGGTTATCTTTGGTGCACTGGTCCCTTCATGGGATATCTGTCCCTTCATGGGATATCTTTTGTGCACTGGTCCCTTCATGGGATATCTTTTGTGCACTGGTCCCTTCATGGGATATCTGTCCCTTCATGGGATATCTTTGATGCACTGGTCCCTTCATGGGATATCTTTGATGCACTGGTCTCTTCATGGGATATCTTTGATGCACTGGTCCCTTCATGGGATATCTTTGATGCACTGGTCCCTTCATGGGATATCATTGATGCACTGGTCCCTTCATGGGATATCTTTGGTGAACTGGTCCCTTCATGGGATATCTGTCCCTTCATGGGATATCTTTGATGCACTGGTCCCTTCATGGGATCTGTCCCTTCATGGGATATCTTTGATGCACTGGTCCCTTCATGGGATATCTTTGATGCACTGGTCCCTTCATGGGATATCTTTGATGCACTGGTCCCTTCATGGGATATCTTTGATGCACTGGTCCCTTCATGGGATATCTGTCCCTTCATGGGATATCTTTGGTGCATGGTCCGTTCATGGGATATCTTTGGTGCACTGGTCCCTTATTGGGATATCTGTCCCTTCATGGGATATCTTTGGTGCACTGGTCCCTTCATGGGATATCTTTGGTGCACTGGTCCCTTCATGGGATATCTTTGGTGCACTGGTCCCTTCATGGGATATCTTTGGTGCACTGGTCCCTTCATAAATATCTTTGGTGCACTGGTCCCTTGATGGGATGTCTTTGATGCACTGGTCCCTTCATGGGATGTCATTGATGCACTGGTCCCTTCATGGGATATCTTTGATGCACTGGTCCCTTCATGGGATATCTGTCCCTTCATGGGAGATCTTTGATGCACTGGTCCCTTCATGGGATATCTGTCCCTTTATGGGATATCTTTTGTGCACTGGTCCCTTCATGGGATATCTTTTGTGCACTGGTCCCTTCATGGGATATCCGTCCCTTCATGGGATATCTTTGGTGCACTGGTCCCTTCATGGGATATCTTTGATGCACTGGTCCCTTCATGGGATGTCTTTGATGCACTGGTCCCTTCATGGGATATCTTTGATGCAATGGTCCCTTCATGGGATATCTTTGATGCACTGGTCCGTTCATGGGATATCTTTTGTGCACTGGTCCCTTCATGGGATATCTTTGATGCACTGGTCCCTTCATGGGATATCTGTCCCTTCATGGGATATCTTTGGTGAACTGGTCCCTTCATGGGATATCTGTCCCTTCATGGGATATCTTTGATGCACTGGTCCCTTCATGGGATCTGTCCCTTCATGGGATATCTTTGATGCACTGGTCCCTTCATGGGATATCTTTGATGCACTGGTCCCTTCATGGGATATCTTTGATGCACTGGTCCCTTCATGGGATATCTGTCCCTTCATGGGATATCTTTGGTGCATGGTCCGTTCATGGGATATCTTTGGTGCACTGGTCCCTTATTGGGATATCTGTCCCTTCATGGGATATCTTTGGTGCACTGGTCCCTTCATGGGATATCTTTGGTGCACTGGTCCCTTCATGGGATATCTTTGGTGCACTGGTCCCTTCATGGGATATCTTTGGTGCACTGGTCCCTTCATGGGATATCTTTGGTGCACTGGTCCCTTCATGGGATATCTGTCCCTTTATGGGATATGTTTTGTGCACTGGTCCCTTCATGGGATATCTGTCCCTTCATGGGATATCTTTCGTGCACTGGTCCCTTCATGGGATATCTGTCCCTTCATGGGATATCTTTTGTGCACTGGTCCCTTCATGGGATATCTGTCCCTTCATGGGATATCTTTGGTGCACTGGTCCCTTCATGGGATATCTTTGATGCACTGGTCCCTTCATGGGATGTCTTTGATGCACTGGTCCCTTCATGGGATATCTTTGATGCAATGGTCCCTTCATGGGATATCTTTGATGCACTGGTCCCTTCATGGGATATCTTTGATGCACTGGTCCCTTCATGGGATATCTTTGATGCACTGGTCCCTTCATGGGATATCTGTCCCTTCATGGGATATCTTTGATGCACTGGTCCCTTCATGGGATATCTGTCCCTTCATGGGATATCTTTGATGCACTGGTCCCTTCATGGGATATCTTTGGTGCACTGGTCCTTTCATGGGATATCTGTCCCTTCATGGGATATCTTTGATGCACTGGTCCCTTCATGGAATATCTGTCCCTTCATGGGCTAACCTTGGTGCACTGGTCCCTTCATATGATATCAGTCCCTTCAATGGGATATCCTTGGTGCACTGGTCCCTTCATGGGATATCTTTGATGCACTGGTCCCTTCATGGGATATCTTTGATGCACTGGTCCCTTCATGGGATATCTTTGATGCACTGGTCCCTTCATGGGATATCTTTGGTGCACTGGTCCTTTCATGGGATATCTGTCCCTTAATGGGATATCTTTGATGCACTGGTCCCTTCATGGGATATCTGTCCCTTCATGGGTTATCTTTTGTGCACTGGTCCCTTCATGGGATATCTTTGATGCACTGGTCCCTTCATGGGATATCTGTCCCTTCATGGGATATCTTTGATGCACTGGTCCCTTCATGGGATATCTGTCCCTTAATGGGATATCTTTGATGCACTGGTCCCTTCATGGGATATCTGTCCCTTCATGGGATATCTTTGATGCAATGGTCCCTTCATGGGATATCTTTGATGCACTGGTCCCTTCATGGGATATCTTTGGTGCACTGGTCCCTTCATGGGATATCTTTGGTGCACTGGTCCCTTCATGGGATATCTTTGGTGCACTGGTCCCTTCATGGGATATCTTTGATGCACTGGTCCCTTCATGGGATATCTTTGGTGCACTGGTCCCTTCATGGGATATCTGTCCCTTCATGGGATATCTTTGATGCACGGTCCCTTCATGGGATATCTGTCCCTTCATGGGATATCTTTGATGCACTGGTCCCTTCATGGGATATCTGTCCCTTCATGGGATATCTTTGATGCACTGGTCCCTTCATGGGATATCTTTGGTGCACTGGTCCTTTCATGGGATATCTGTCCCTTCATGGGATATCTTTGATGCACTGGTCCCTTCATGGAATATCTGTCCCTTCATGGGCTAAACTTGGTGCACTGGTCCCTTCATGGAATATCTTTGATGCACTGGTCCCTTCATGGGATATCTGTCCCTTCATGGGATATCTTTGATGCACTGGTCCCTTCATGGGATATAAGTCCCTTCATGGGATATCTTTGGTGCACTGGTCCCTTCATGGGATATCTTTGGTGCACTGGTCCCTTCATGGGATATCTTTGATGCACTGGTCCCTTCATGGGATGTCTTTGATGCACTGGTCCCTTCATGGGATATCTTTGATGCACTGGTCCCTTCATGGGATATCTTTGATGCACTGGTCCCTTCATGGGATATCTTTGATGCACTGGTCCCTTCATGGGATATCTTTGGTGCGCTGGTCCCTTCATGGGATATCTGTCCCTTCATGGGATATCTATAATGTACTGGTCCCTTCATGGGATATCGGTCCCTTTTAGGGGATATCTTTGGTGCACTGGTCCCTTCATGGGATATCTTTGGTGCACTGGTCCCTTCATGGGATGTCTTTGATGCCTGGTCCCTTCATTGGATATCTTTGATGCAATGGTCCCTTCATGGGATATCTTTGATGCACTAGTCCCTTCATGGGATATCTTTTGTGCACTGGTCCCTTCATGGGATATCTGTCCCTTTATGGGATATCTTTGGTGCACTGGTCCCTTCATGGGATATCTGTCCCTTCATGGGATATCTTTTGTGCACTGGTCCCTTCATGGGATATCTGTCCCTTCATGGGATATCTTTTGTGCACTGGTCCCTTGATGGGATATCTGTCCCTTCATGGGATATCTTTGGTGCACTGGTCCCTTCATGGGATATCGGTCCCTTTATGGGATATCTTTGGTGCACTGGTCCCTTCATGGGATATCTGTCCCTTCATGGGATATCTTTTGTGCACTGGTCCCTTGATGGGATATCTGTCCCTTCATGGGATATCTTTGGTGCACTGGTCCCTTCATGGGATATCTTTGATGCACTGGTCCCTTCATGGGATATCTTTGATGCACTGGTCCCTTCATGGGATATCTTTGGTGCACTGGTCCCTTCATGGGATATCTTTGGTGCACTGGTCCCTTCATGGGATATCTTTGGTGCACTGGTCCCTTCATGGGATATCTGTCCCTTCATGGGATATCTTTGGTGCACTGGTCCCTTCATGGGATATCGGTCCCTTTATGGGTTATCTTTGGTGCACTGGTCCCTTCATTGAATATCTGTCCCTTCATGGGATATCTTTTGTGCACTGGTCCCTTCATGGGATATCTTTTGTGCACTGGTCCCTTCATGGGATATCTGTCCCTTCATGGGATATCTTTGATGCACTGGTCCCTTCATGGGATATCTTTGATGCACTGGTCCCTTCATCGGATATCTTTGGTGCACTGGTCCCTTCATGGGATATCTTTGGTGAACTGGTCCCTTCATGGGATATCTGTCCCTTCATGGGATATTTTTGATGCACTGGTCCCTTCATGGGATATCTGTCCCTTCATGGGATATCTTTGGTGCACTGGTCCCTTCATGGGATATCGGTCCCTTTATGGGTTATCTTTGGTGCACTGGTCCCTTCATGGGATATCTGTCCCTTTATGGGTTATCTTTGGTGCACTGGTCCCTTCATGGGATATCTGTCCCTTCATGGGATATCTTTTGTGCACTGGTCCCTTCATGGGATATCTTTTGTGCACTGGTCCCTTCATGGGATATCTGTCCCTTCATGGGATATCTTTGATGCACTGGTCCCTTCATGGGATATCTTTGATGCACTGGTCCCTTCATGGGATATCTTTGATGCACTGGTCCCTTCATAGGATATCTTTGATGCACTGGTCCCTTCATGGGATATCATTGATGCACTGGTCCCTTCATGGGATATCTTTGGTGAACTGGTCCCTTCATGGGATATCTGTCCCTTCATGGGATATCTTTGATGCACTGGTCCCTTCATGGGATCTGTCCCTTCATGGGATATCTTTGATGCACTGGTCCCTTCATGGGATATCTTTGATGCACTGGTCCCTTCATGGGATATCTTTGATGCACTGGTCCCTTCATGGGATATCTTTGCACTGGTCCCTTCATGGGATATCTGTCCCTTCATGGGATATCTTTGGTGCATGGTCCGTTCATGGGATATCTTTGGTGCACTGGTCCCTTATTGGGATATCTGTCCCTTCATGGGATATCTTTGGTGCACTGGTCCCTTCATGGGATATCTTTGGTGCACTGGTCCCTTCATGGGATATCTTTGGTGCACTGGTCCCTTCATGGGATATCTTTGGTGCACTGGTCCCTTCATAGATATCTTTGGTGCACTGGTCCCTTGATGGGATGTCTTTGATGCACTGGTCCCTTCATGGGATGTCATTGATGCACTGGTCCCTTCATGGGATATCTTTGATGCACTGGTCCCTTCATGGGATATCTGTCCCTTCATGGGATATCTTTGATGCACTGGTCCCTTCATGGGATATCTGTCCCTTTATGGGATATCTTTGATGCACTGGTCCCTTCATGGGATGTCTTTGATGCACTGGTCCCTTCATGGGATATCTTTGATGCAATGGTCCCTTCATGGGATATCTTTGATGCACTGGTCCCTTCATGGGATATCTTTTGTGCACTGGTCCCTTCATGGGAAATCTTTAATGCACTGGTCCCTTCATGGGATATCTGTCCCTTCATGGGGTATCTTTGATGCACTGGTCCCTTCATGGGATATCTGTCCCTTCATGGGATATCTTTGATGCACTGGTCCCTTCATGGGATATCTTTGGTGCACTGGTCCTTTCATGGGATATCTGTCCCTTCATGGGATATCTTTTGTGCACTGGTCCCTTCATGGGATATCTGTCCCTTCATGGGATATCTTTGGTGCACTGGTCCCTTCATGAGATATCTTTGATGCACTGGTCCCTTCATGGGATATCTTTAGTGCACTGGTCCCTTCATGGGATATCTTTAGTGCACTGGTCCCTTCATGGGATATCTTTTGTGCACTGGTCCCTTCATGGGATATCTGTCCCTTCATGGGATATCTTTTGTGCACTGGTCCCTTCATGGGATATCTTTTGTGCACTGGTCCCTTCATGGGATATCTGTCCCTTCATGGGATATCTTTGGTGCACTGGTCCCTTCATGGGATATCTTTGATGCACTGGTCCCTTCATGGGATGTCTTTGATGCACTGGTCCCTTCATGGGATATCTTTGATGCACTGGTCCCTTCATGGGATATCTTTGATGCACTGGTCCCTTCATGGGATATCTTGTGTGCACTGGTCCCTTCATGGGATATCTTTGATGCACTGGTCCCTTCTTGGGATATCTTTGATGCACTGGTCCCTTCATGGGATATCTTTAGTGCACTGGTCCCTTCATGGGATATCTTTAGTGCACTGGTCCCTTCATGGGATATCTTTTGTGCACTGGTCCCTTCATGGGATATCTGTCCCTTCATGGGATATCTTTTGTGCACTGGTCCCTTCATGGGATATCTTTTGTGCACTGGTCCCTTCATGGGATATCTGTCCCTTCATGGGATATCTTTGGTGCACTGGTCCCTTCATGGGATATCTTTGATGCACTGGTCCCTTCATGGGATATCTTTGATGCACTGGTCCCTTCATGGGATGTCTTTGATGCACTGGTCCCTTCATGGGATATCTTTGATGCAATGGTCCCTTCATGGGATATCTTTGATGCACTGGTCCCTTCATGGGATATCTTTTGTGCACTGGTCCCTTCATGGGATATCTTTGATGCACTGGTCCCTTCATGGGATATCTGTCCCTTCATGGGATATCTTTGATGCACTGGTCCCTTCATGGGATATCTTTGGTGCACTGGTCCTTTCATGGGATATCTGTCCCTTCATGGGATATCTTTGATGCACTGGTCCCTTCATGGAATATCTGTCGATTTATGGGCTAACCTTGGTGCACTGGTCCCTTCATGGGATATCAGTCCCTTCATGGGATATCTTTGATGCACTGGTCCCTTCATGGGATATCTTTGGTGCACTGGTCCTTTCATGGGATATCTGTCCCTTCATGGGCTAACCTTGGTGCACTGGTCCCTTCATGGGATATCAGTCCCTTCAATGGGATATCTTTGGTGCACTGGTCCCTTCATGGGATATCTTTGATGCACTGGTCCCTTCATGGGATATCTTTGATGCACTGGTCCCTTCATGGGATATCTTTGATGCACTGGTCCCTTCATGGGATATCTTTGATGCACTGGTCCCTTCATGGGATATCTTTGATGCACTGGTCCCTTCATGGGATATCTTTGGTGCACTGGTCCTTTCATGGGATATCTGTCCCTTAATGGGATATCTTTGATGCACTGGTCCCTTCATGGGATATCTGTCCCTTCATGGGATATCTTTTGTGCACTGGTCCCTTCATGGGATATCTGTCCCTTCATGGTATATTTTTGATGCACTGGTCCCTTCATGGGATATCTGTCCCTTCATGGGATATCTTTGATGCAATGGTCCCTTCATGGGATATCTTTGATGCACTGGTCCCTTCATGGGATATCTGTCCCTTCATGGGATATCTTTGATGCACTGGTCCCTTCATGGGATATCTGTCCCTTCATGGGATATCTTTGATGCAATGGTCCCTTCATGGGATATCTATAATGCACTGGTCCCTTCATGGGATATCGGTCCCTTTTAGGGGATATCTTTGGTGCACTGGTCCCTTCATGGGATATCTGTCCCTTTATGGGATATCTTTGGTGCACTGGTCCCTTCATGGGATATCTGTCCCTTCGTGGGATATCTTTGGTGCACTGGTCCCTTCATGGGATATCTTTGGTGCACTGGTCCCTTCATGGGATGTCTTTGATGCCTGGTCCCTTCATTGGATATCTTTGATGCAATGGTCCCTTCATGGGATATCTTTGATGCACTAGTCCCTTCATGGGATATCTTTTGTGCACTGGTCCCTTCATGGGATATCTGTCCCTTTATGGGATATCTTTGGTGCACTGGTCCCTTCATGGGATATCTGTCCCTTCATGGGATATCTTTTGTGCACTGGTCCCTTCATGGGATATCTGTCCCTTCATGGGATATCTTTTGTGCACTGGTCCCTTGATGGGATATCTGTCCCTTCATGGGATATCTTTGGTGCACTGGTCCCTTCATGGGATATCGGTCCCTTTATGGGATATCTTTGGTGCACTGGTCCCTTCATGGGATATCTGTCCCTTCATGGGATATCTTTTGTGCACTGGTCCCTTGATGGGATATCTGTCCCTTCATGGGATATCTTTGATGCACTGGTCCCTTCATGGGATATCTTTGATGCACTGGTCCCTTCATGGGATATTTTTGATGCACTGGTCCCTTCATGGGATATCTTTGATGCACTGGTCCCTTCATGGGATATCTTTGGTGCACTGGTCCCTTCATGGGATATCTTTGGTGCACTGGTCCCTTCATGGGATATCTTTGGTGCACTGGTCCCTTCATGGGATATCTGTCCCTTCATGGGATATCTTTGGTGCACTGGTCCCTTCATGGGATATCGGTCCCTTTATGGGTTATCTTTGGTGCACTGGTCCCTTCATTGAATATCTGTCCCTTCATGGGATATCTTTTGTGCACTGGTCCCTTCATGGGATATCTGTCCCTTCATGGGATATCTTTGATGCACTGGTCCCTTCATGGGATATCTTTGATGCACTGGTCCCTTCATGGGATATCTTTGGTGCACTGGTCCCTTCATGGGATATCTTTGGTGAACTGGTCCCTTCATGGGATATCTGTCCCTTCATGGGATATTTTTGATGCACTGGTCCCTTCATGGGATATCTGTCCCTTCATGGGATATCTTTGGTGCACTGGTCCCTTCATGGGATATCGGTCCCTTTATGGGTTATCTTTGGTGCACTGGTCCCTTCATGGGATATCTGTCCCTTTATGGGTTATCTTTGGTGCACTGGTCCCTTCATGGGATATCTGTCCCTTCATGGGATATCTTTTGTGCACTGGTCCCTTCATGGGATATCTTTTGTGCACTGGTCCCTTCATGGGATATCTTTTGTGCACTGGTCCCTTCATGGGATATCTGTCCCTTCATGGGATATCTTTGATGCACTGGTCCCTTCATGGGATATCTTTGATGCACTGGTCCCTTCATGGGATATCTTTGATGCACTGGTCCCTTCATGGGATATCTTTGATGCACTGGTCCCTTCATGGGATATCATTGATGCACTGGTCCCTTCATGGGATATCTTTGGTGAACTGGTCCCTTCATGGGATATCTGTCCCTTCATGGGATATCTTTGATGCACTGGTCCCTTCATGGGATCTCTCCCTTCATGGGATATCTTTGATGCACTGGTCCCTTCATGGGATATCTTTGATGCACTGGTCCCTTCATGGGATATCTTTGATGCACTGGTCCCTTCATGGGATATCTTTGATGCACTGGTCCCTTCATGGGATATCTGTCCCTTCATGGGATATCTTTGGTGCATGGTCCGTTCATGGGATATCTTTGGTGCACTGGTCCCTTATTGGGATATCTGTCCCTTCATGGGATATCTTTGGTGCACTGGTCCCTTCATGGGATATCTTTGGTGCACTGGTCCCTTCATGGGATATCTTTGGTGCACTGGTCCCTTCATGGGATATCTTTGGTGCACTGGTCCCTTCATAGATATCTTTGGTGCACTGGTCCCTTGATGGGATGTCTTTGATGCACTGGTCCCTTCATGGGATGTCATTGATGCACTGGTCCCTTCATGGGATATCTTTGATGCACTGGTCCCTTCATGGGATATCTGTCCCTTCATGGGAGATCTTTGATGCACTGGTCCCTTCATGGGATATCTGTCCCTTTATGGGATATCTTTTGTGCACTGGTCCCTTCATGGGATATCTTTTGTGCACTGGTCCCTTCATGGGATATCCGTCCCTTCATGGGATATCTTTGGTGCACTGGTCCCTTCATGGGATATCTTTGATGCACTGGTCCCTTCATGGGATGTCTTTGATGCACTGGTCCCTTCATGGGATATCTTTGATGCAATGGTCCCTTCATGGGATATCTTTGATGCACTGGTCCCTTCATGGGATATCTTTTGTGCACTGGTCCCTTCATGGGATATCTTTGATGCACTGGTCCCTTCATGGGATATCTGTCCCTTCATGGGATATCTTTGGTGAACTGGTCCCTTCATGGGATATCTGTCCCTTCATGGGATATCTTTGATGCACTGGTCCCTTCATGGGATCTGTCCCTTCATGGGATATCTTTGATGCACTGGTCCCTTCATGGGATATCTTTGATGCACTGGTCCCTTCATGGGATATCTTTGATGCACTGGTCCCTTCATGGGATATCTTTGGTGCACTGGTCCCTTCATGGGATATCTTTGGTGCACTGGTCACTTCATGGGATATCTGTCCCTTCATGGGATATCTTTGGTGCATGGTCCGTTCATGGGATATCTTTGGTGCACTGGTCCCTTATTGGGATATCTGTCCCTTCATGGGATATCTTTGGTGCACTGGTCCCTTCATGGGATATCTTTGGTGCACTGGTCCCTTCATGGGATATCTTTGGTGCACTGGTCCCTTCATGGGATATCTTTGGTGCACTGGTCCCTTCATGGGATATCTGTCCCTTTATGGGATATCTTTTGTGCACTGGTCCCTTCATGGGATATCTGTCCCTTCATGGGATATCTTTCGTGCACTGGTCCCTTCATGGGATATCTGTCCCTTCATGGGATATCTTTTGTGCACTGGTCCCTTCATGGGATATCTGTCCCTTCATGGGATATCTTTGGTGCACTGGTCCCTTCATGGGATATCTTTGATGCACTGGTCCCTTCATGGGATGTCTTTGATGCACTGGTCCCTTCATGGGATATCTTTGATGCAATGGTCCCTTCATGGGATATCTTTGATGCACTGGTCCCTTCATGGGATATCTTTTGTGCACTGGTCCCTTCATGGGATATCTTTGATGCACTGGTCCCTTCATGGGATATCTGTCCCTTCATGGGATATCTTTGATGCACTGGTCCCTTCATGGGATATCTGTCCCTTCATGGGATATCTTTGATCCACTGGTCCCTTCATGGGATATCTTTGGTGCACTGGTCCTTTCATGGGATATCTGTCCCTTCATGGGATATCTTTGATGCACTGGTCCCTTCATGGAATATCTGTCCCTTCATGGGCTAACCTTGGTGCACTGGTCCCTTCATATGATATCAGTCCCTTCAATGGGATATCCTTGGTGCACTGGTCCCTTCATGGGATATCTTTGATGCACTGGTCCCTTCATGGGATATCTTTGATGCACTGGTCCCTTCATGGGATATCTTTGATGCACTGGTCCCTTCATGGGATATCTTTGGTGCACTGGTCCTTTCATGGGATATCTGTCCCTTAATGGGATATCTTTGATGCACTGGTCCCTTCATGGGATATCTGTCCCTTCATGGGTTATCTTTTGTGCACTGGTCCCTTCATGGGATATCTTTGATGCACTGGTCCCTTCATGGGATATCTGTCCCTTCATGGGATATCTTTGATGCACTGGTCCCTTCATGGGATATCTGTCCCTTAATGGGATATCTTTGATGCACTGGTCCCTTCATGGGATATCCGTCCCTTCATGGGATATCTTTGATGCAATGGTCCCTTCATGGGATATCTTTGATGCACTGGTCCCTTCATGGGATATCTTTGGTGCACTGGTCCCTTCATGGGATATCTTTGGTGCACTGGTCCCTTCATGGGATATCTTTGGTGCACTGGTCCCTTCATGGGATATCTTTGATGCACTGGTCCCTTCATGGGATATCTTTGGTGCACTGGTCCCTTCATGGGATATCTGTCCCTTCATGGGATATCTTTGATGCACGGTCCCTTCATGGGATATCTGTCCCTTCATGGGATATCTTTGATGCACTGGTCCCTTCATGGGATATCTGTCCCTTCATGGGATATCTTTGATGCACTGGTCCCTTCATGGGATATCTTTGGTGCACTGGTCCTTTCATGGGATATCTGTCCCTTCATGGGATATCTTTGATGCACTGGTCCCTTCATGGAATATCTGTCCCTTCATGGGCTAAACTTGGTGCACTGGTCCCTTCATGGAATATCTTTGATGCACTGGTCCCTTCATGGGATATCTGTCCCTTCATGGGATATCTTTGATGCACTGGTCCCTTCATGGGATATAAGTCCCTTCATGGGATATCTTTGGTGCACTGGTCCCTTCATGGGATATCTTTGGTGCACTGGTCCCTTCATGGGATATCTTTGATGCACTGGTCCCTTCATGGGATGTCTTTGATGCACTGGTCCCTTCATGGGATATCTTTGATGCACTGGTCCCTTCATGGGATATCTTTGATGCACTGGTCCCTTCATGGGATATCTTTGATGCACTGGTCCCTTCATGGGATATCTTTGGTGCGCTGGTCCCTTCATGGGATATCTGTCCCTTCATGGGATATCTATAATGTACTGGTCCCTTCATGGGATATCGGTCCCTTTTAGGGGATATCTTTGGTGCACTGGTCCCTTCATGGGATATCTGTCCCTTTATGGGATATCTTTGGTGCACTGGTCCCTTCATGGGATATCTGTCCCTTCGTGGGATATCTTTGGTGCACTGGTCCCTTCATGGGATATCTTTGGTGCACTGGTCCCTTCATGGGATGTCTTTGATGCCTGGTCCCTTCATTGGATATCTTTGATGCAATGGTCCCTTCATGGGATATCTTTGATGCACTAGTCCCTTCATGGGATATCTTTTGTGCACTGGTCCCTTCATGGGATATCTGTCCCTTTATGGGATATCTTTGGTGCACTGGTCCCTTCATGGGATATCTGTCCCTTCATGGGATATCTTTTGTGCACTGGTCCCTTCATGGGATATCTGTCCCTTCATGGGATATCTTTTGTGCACTGGTCCCTTGATGGGATATCTGTCCCTTCATGGGATATCTTTGGTGCACTGGTCCCTTCATGGGATATCGGTCCCTTTATGGGATATCTTTGGTGCACTGGTCCCTTCATGGGATATCTGTCCCTTCATGGGATATCTTTTGTGCACTGGTCCCTTGATGGGATATCTGTCCCTTCATGGGATATCTTTGATGCACTGGTCCCTTCATGGGATATCTTTGATGCACTGGTCCCTTCATGGGATATCTTTGATGCACTGGTCCCTTCATGGGATATCTTTGGTGCACTGGTCCCTTCATGGGATATCTTTGGTGCACTGGTCCCTTCATGGGATATCTTTAGTGCACTGGTCCCTTCATGGGATATCTGTCCCTTCATGGGATATCTTTGGTGCACTGGTCCCTTCATGGGATATCGGTCCCTTTATGGGTTATCTTTGGTGCACTGGTCCCTTCATTGAATATCTGTCCCTTCATGGGATATCTTTTGTGCACTGGTCCCTTCATGGGATATCTTTTGTGCACTGGTCCCTTCATGGGATATCTGTCCCTTCATGGGATATCTTTGATGCACTGGTCCCTTCATGGGATATCTTTGATGCACTGGTCCCTTCATGGGATATCTTTGGTGCACTGGTCCCTTCATGGGATATCTTTGGTGAACTGGTCCCTTCATGGGATATCTGTCCCTTCATGGGATATTTTTGATGCACTGGTCCCTTCATGGGATATCTGTCCCTTCATGGGATATCTTTGGTGCACTGGTCCCTTCATGGGATATCGGTCCCTTTATGGGTTATCTTTGGTGCACTGGTCCCTTCATGGGATATCTGTCCCTTTATGGGTTATCTTTGGTGCACTGGTCCCTTCATGGGATATCTGTCCCTTCATGGGATATCTTTTGTGCACTGGTCCCTTCATGGGATATCTTTTGTGCACTGGTCCCTTCATGGGATATCTGTCCCTTCATGGGATATCTTTGATGCACTGGTCCCTTCATGGGATATCTTTGATGCACTGGTCCCTTCATGGGATATCTTTGATGCACTGGTCCCTTCATGGGATATCTTTGATGCACTGGTCCCTTCATGGGATATCATTGATGCACTGGTCCCTTCATGGGATATCTTTGGTGAACTGGTCCCTTCATGGGATATCTGTCCCATCATGGGATATCTTTGATGCACTGGTCCCTTCATGGGATCTGTCCCTTCATGGGATATCTTTGATGCACTGGTCCCTTCATGGGATATCTTTGATGCACTGGTCCCTTCATGGGATATCTTTGATGCACTGGTCCCTTCATGGGATATCTTTGATGCACTGGTCCCTTCATGGGATATCTGTCCCTTCATGGGATATCTTTGGTGCATGGTCCGTTCATGGGATATCTTTGGTGCACTGGTCCCTTATTGGGATATCTGTCCCTTCATGGGATATCTTTGGTGCACTGGTCCCTTCATGGGATATCTTTGGTGCACTGGTCCCTTCATGGGATATCTTTGGTGCACTGGTCCCTTCATGGGATATCTTTGGTGCACTGGTCCCTTCATAGATATCTTTGGTGCACTGGTCCCTTGATGGGATGTCTTTGATGCACTGGTCCCTTCATGGGATGTCTTTGATGCACTGGTCCCTTCATGGGATATCTTTGATGCAATGGTCCCTTCATGGGATATCTTTGATGCACTGGTCCCTTCATGGGATATCTTTTGTGCACTGGTCCCTTCATGGGAAATCTTTAATGCACTGGTCCCTTCATGGGATATCTGTCCCTTCATGGGGTATCTTTGATGCACTGGTCCCTTCATGGGATATCTGTCCCTTCATGGGATATCTTTGATGCACTGGTCCCTTCATGGGATATCTTTGGTGCACTGGTCCTTTCATGGGATATCTGTCCCTTCATGGGATATCTTTTGTGCACTGGTCCCTTCATGGGATATCTGTCCCTTCATGGGATATCTTTGGTGCACTGGTCCCTTCATGAGATATCTTTGATGCACTGGTCCCTTCATGGGATATCTTTAGTGCACTGGTCCCTTCATGGGATATCTTTAGTGCACTGGTCCCTTCATGGGATATCTTTTGTGCACTGGTCCCTTCATGGGATATCTGTCCCTTCATGGGATATCTTTTGTGCACTGGTCCCTTCATGGGATATCTTTTGTGCACTGGTCCCTTCATGGGATATCTGTCCCTTCATGGGATATCTTTGGTGCACTGGTCCCTTCATGGGATATCTTTGATGCACTGGTCCCTTCATGGGATGTCTTTGATGCACTGGTCCCTTCATGGGATATCTTTGATGCACTGGTCCCTTCATGGGATATCTTTGATGCACTGGTCCCTTCATGGGATATCTTGTGTGCACTGGTCCCTTCATGGGATATCTTTGATGCACTGGTCCCTTCATGGGATATCTTTGATCGACTGGTCCCTTCATGGGATATCTTTAGTGCACTGGTCCCTTCATGGGATATCTTTAGTGCACTGGTCCCTTCATGGGATATCTTTTGTGCACTGGTCCCTTCATGGGATATCTGTCCCTTCATGGGATATCTTTTGTGCACTGGTCCCTTCATGGGATATCTTTTGTGCACTGGTCCCTTCATGGGATATCTGTCCCTTCATGGGATATCTTTGGTGCACTGGTCCCTTCATGGGATATCTTTGATGCACTGGTCCCTTCATGGGATATCTTTGATGCACTGGTCCCTTCATGGGATGTCTTTGATGCACTGGTCCCTTCATGGGATATCTTTGATGCAATGGTCCCTTCATGGGATATCTTTGATGCACTGGTCCCTTCATGGGATATCTTTTGTGCACTGGTCCCTTCATGGGATATCTTTGATGCACTGGTCCCTTCATGGGATATCTGTCCCTTCATGGGATATCTTTGATGCACTGGTCCCTTCATGGGATATCTTTGGTGCACTGGTCCTTTCATGGGATATCTGTCCCTTCATGGGATATCTTTGATGCACTGGTCCCTTCATGGAATATCTGTCGATTTATGGGCTAACCTTGGTGCACTGGTCCCTTCATGGGATATCAGTCCCTTCATGGGATATCTTTGATGCACTGGTCCCTTCATGGGATATCTTTGGTGCACTGGTCCTTTCATGGGATATCTGTCCCTTCATGGGCTAATCTTGGTGCACTGGTCCCTTCATGGGATATCAGTCCCTTCAATGGGATATCTTTGGTGCACTGGTCCCTTCATGGGATATCTTTGATGCACTGGTCCCTTCATGGGATATCTTTGATGCACTGGTCCCTTCATGGGATATCTTTGATGCACTGGTCCCTTCATGGGATATCTTTGATGCACTGGTCCCTTCATGGGATATCTTTGATGCACTGGTCCCTTCATGGGATATCTTTGGTGCACTGGTCCTTTCATGGGATATCTGTCCCTTAATGGGATATCTTTGATGCACTGGTCCCTTCATGGGATATCTGTCCCTTCATGGGATATCTTTTGTGCACTGGTCCCTTCATGGGATATCTGTCCCTTCATGGTATATTTTTGATGCACTGGTCCCTTCATGGGATATCTGTCCCTTCATGGGATATCTTTGATGCAATGGTCCCTTCATGGGATATCTTTGATGCACTGGTCCCTTCATGGGATATCTGTCCCTTCATGGGATATCTTTGATGCACTGGTCCCTTCATGGGATATCTGTCCCTTCATGGGATATCTTTGATGCAATGGTCCCTTCATGGGATATCTAGAATGCACTGGTCCCTTCATGGGATATCGGTCCCTTTTAGGGGATATCTTTGGTGCACTGGTCCCTTCATGGGATATCTGTCCCTTTATGGGATATCTTTGGTGCACTGGTCCCTTCATGGGATATCTGTCCCTTCGTGGGATATCTTTGGTGCACTGGTCCCTTCATGGGATATCTTTGGTGCACTGGTCCCTTCATGGGATGTCTTTGATGCCTGGTCCCTTCATTGGATATCTTTGATGCAATGGTCCCTTCATGGGATATCTTTGATGCACTAGTCCCTTCATGGGATATCTTTTGTGCACTGGTCCCTTCATGGGATATCTGTCCCTTTATGGGATATCTTTGGTGCACTGGTCCCTTCATGGGATATCTGTCCCTTCATGGGATATCTTTTGTGCACTGGTCCCTTCATGGGATATCTGTCCCTTCATGGGATATCTTTTGTGCACTGGTCCCTTGATGGGATATCTGTCCCTTCATGGGATATCTTTGGTGCACTGGTCCCTTCATGGGATATCGGTCCCTTTATGGGATATCTTTGGTGCACTGGTCCCTTCATGGGATATCTGTCCCTTCATGGGATATCTTTTGTGCACTGGTCCCTTGATGGGATATCTGTCCCTTCATGGGATATCTTTGATGCACTGGTCCCTTCATGGGATATCTTTGATGCACTGGTCCCTTCATGGGATATTTTTGATGCACTGGTCCCTTCATGGGATATCTTTGATGCACTGGTCCCTTCATGGGATATCTTTGGTGCACTGGTCCCTTCATGGGATATCTTTGGTGCACTGGTCCCTTCATGGGATATCTTTGGTGCACTGGTCCCTTCATGGGATATCTGTCCCTTCATGGGATATCTTTGTTGCACTGGTCCCTTCATGGGATATCAGTCCCTTTATGGGTTATCTTTGGTGCACTGGTCCCTTCATTGAATATCTGTCCCTTCATGGGATATCTTTTGTGCACTGGTCCCTTCATGGGATATCTGTCCCTTCATGGGATATCTTTGATGCACTGGTCCCTTCATGGGATATCTTTGATGCACTGGTCCCTTCATGGGATATCTTTGGTGCACTGGTCCCTTCATGGGATATCTTTGGTGAACTGGTCCCTTCATGGGATATCTGTCCCTTCATGGGATATTTTTGATGCACTGGTCCCTTCATGGGATATCTGTCCCTTCATGGGATATCTTTGGTGCACTGGTCCCTTCATGGGATATCGGTCCCTTTATGGGTTATCTTTGGTGCACTGGTCCCTTCATGGGATATCTGTCCCTTTATGGGTTATCTTTGGTGCACTGGTCCCTTCATGGGATATCTGTCCCTTCATGGGATATCTTTTGTGCACTGGTCCCTTCATGGGATATCTTTTGTGCACTGGTCCCTTCATGGGATATCTGTCCCTTCATGGGATATCTTTGATGCACTGGTCCCTTCATGGGATATCTTTGATGCACTGGTCCCTTCATGGGATATCTTTGATGCACTGGTCCCTTCATGGGATATCTTTGATGCACTGGTCCCTTCATGGGATATCATTGATGCACTGGTCCCTTCATGGGATATCTTTGGTGAACTGGTCCCTTCATGGGATATCTGTCCCTTCATGGGATATCTTTGATGCACTGGTCCCTTCATGGGATCTGTCCCTTCATGGGATATCTTTGATGCACTGGTCCCTTCATGGGATATCTTTGATGCACTGGTCCCTTCATGGGATATCTTTGATGCACTGGTCCCTTCATGGGATATCTTTGATGCACTGGTCCCTTCATGGGATATCTGTCCCTTCATGGGATATCTTTGGTGCATGGTCCGTTCATGGGATATCTTTGGTGCACTGGTCCCTTATTGGGATATCTGTCCCTTCATGGGATATCTTTGGTGCACTGGTCCCTTCATGGGATATCTTTGGTGCACTGGTCCCTTCATGGGATATCTTTGGTGCACTGGTCCCTTCATGGGATATCTTTGGTGCACTGGTCCCTTCATAGATATCTTTGGTGCACTGGTCCCTTGATGGGATGTCTTTGATGCACTGGTCCCTTCATGGGATGTCATTGATGCACTGGTCCCTTCATGGGATATCTTTGATGCACTGGTCCCTTCATGGGATATCTGTCCCTTCATGGGAGATCTTTGATGCACTGGTCCCTTCATGGGATATCTGTCCCTTTATGGGATATCTTTTGTGCACTGGTCCCTTCATGGGATATCTTTTGTGCACTGGTCCCTTCATGGGATATCCGTCCCTTCATGGGATATCTTTGGTGCACTGGTCCCTTCATGGGATATCTTTGATGCACTGGTCCCTTCATGGGATGTCTTTGATGCACTGGTCCCTTCATGGGATATCTTTGATGCAATGGTCCCTTCATGGGATATCTTTGATGCACTGGTCCCTTCATGGGATATCTTTTGTGCACTGGTCCCTTCATGGGATATCTTTGATGCACTGGTCCCTTCATGGGATATCTGTCCCTTCATGGGATATCTTTGGTGAACTGGTCCCTTCATGGGATATCTGTCCCTTCATGGGATATCTTTGATGCACTGGTCCCTTCATGGGATCTGTCCCTTCATGGGATATCTTTGATGCACTGGTCCCTTCATGGGATATCTTTGATGCACTGGTCCCTTCATGGGATATCTTTGATGCACTGGTCCCTTCATGGGATATCTTTGGTGCACTGGTCCCTTCATGGGATATCTTTGGTGCACTGGTCACTTCATGGGATATCTGTCCCTTCATGGGATATCTTTGGTGCATGGTCCGTTCATGGGATATCTTTGGTGCACTGGTCCCTTATTGGGATATCTGTCCCTTCATGGGATATCTTTGGTGCACTGGTCCCTTCATGGGATATCTTTGGTGCACTGGTCCCTTCATGGGATATCTTTGGTGCACTGGTCCCTTCATGGGATATCTTTGGTGCACTGGTCCCTTCATGGGATATCTTTGGTGCACTGGTCCCTTCATGGGATATCTGTCCCTTTATGGGATATCTTTTGTGCACTGGTCCCTTCATGGGATATCTGTCCCTTCATGGGATATCTTTCGTGCACTGGTCCCTTCATGGGATATCTGTCCCTTCATGGGATATCTTTTGTGCACTGGTCCCTTCATGGGATATCTGTCCCTTCATGGGATATCTTTGGTGCACTGGTCCCTTCATGGGATATCTTTGATGCACTGGTCCCTTCATGGGATGTCTTTGATGCACTGGTCCCTTCATGGGATATCTTTGATGCAATGGTCCCTTCATGGGATATCTTTGATGCACTGGTCCCTTCATGGGATATCTTTTGTGCACTGGTCCCTTCATGGGATATCTTTGATGCACTGGTCCCTTCATGGGATATCTGTCCCTTCATGGGATATCTTTGATGCACTGGTCCCTTCATGGGATATCTGTCCCTTCATGGGATATCTTTGATGCACTGGTCCCTTCATGGGATATCTTTGGTGCACTGGTCCTTTCATGGGATATCTGTCCCTTCATGGGATATCTTTGATGCACTGGTCCCTTCATGGAATATCTGTCCCTTCATGGGCTAACCTTGGTGCACTGGTCCCTTCATATGATATCAGTCCCTTCAATGGGATATCCTTGGTGCACTGGTCCCTTCATGGGATATCTTTGATGCACTGGTCCCTTCATGGGATATCTTTGATGCACTGGTCCCTTCATGGGATATCTTTGATGCACTGGTCCCTTCATGGGATATCTTTGGTGCACTGGTCCTTTCATGGGATATCTGTCCCTTAATGGGATATCTTTGATGCACTGGTCCCTTCATGGGATATCTGTCCCTTCATGGGTTATCTTTTGTGCACTGGTCCCTTCATGGGATATCTTTGATGCACTGGTCCCTTCATGGGATATCTGTCCCTTCATGGGATATCTTTGATGCACTGGTCCCTTCATGGGATATCTGTCCCTTAATGGGATATCTTTGATGCACTGGTCCCTTCATGGGATATCTGTCCCTTCATGGGATATCTTTGATGCAATGGTCCCTTCATGGGATATCTTTGATGCACTGGTCCCTTCATGGGATATCTTTGGTGCACTGGTCCCTTCATGGGATATCTTTGGTGCACTGGTCCCTTCATGGGATATCTTTGGTGCACTGGTCCCTTCATGGGATATCTTTGATGCACTGGTCCCTTCATGGGATATCTTTGGTGCACTGGTCCCTTCATGGGATATCTGTCCCTTCATGGGATATCTTTGATGCACGGTCCCTTCATGGGATATCTGTCCCTTCATGGGATATCTTTGATGCACTGGTCCCTTTATGGGATATCTGTCCCTTCATGGGATATCTTTGATGCACTGGTCCCTTCATGGGATATCTTTGGTGCACTGGTCCTTTCATGGGATATCTGTCCCTTCATGGGATATCTTTGATGCACTGGTCCCTTCATGGAATATCTGTCCCTTCATGGGCTAAACTTGGTGCACTGGTCCCTTCATGGAATATCTTTGATGCACTGGTCCCTTCATGGGATATCTGTCCCTTCATGGGATATCTTTGATGCACTGGTCCCTTCATGGGATATAAGTCCCTTCATGGGATATCTTTGGTGCACTGGTCCCTTCATGGGATATCTTTGGTGCACTGGTCCCTTCATGGGATATCTTTGATGCACTGGTCCCTTCATGGGATGTCTTTGATGCACTGGTCCCTTCATGGGATATCTTTGATGCACTGGTCCCTTCATGGGATATCTTTGATGCACTGGTCCCTTCATGGGATATCTTTGATGCACTGGTCCCTTCATGGGATATCTTTGGTGCGCTGGTCCCTTCATGGGATATCTGTCCCTTCATGGGATATCTATAATGTACTGGTCCCTTCATGGGATATCGGTCCCTTTTAGGGGATATCTTTGGTGCACTGGTCCCTTCATGGGATATCTGTCCCTTTATGGGATATCTTTGGTGCACTGGTCCCTTCATGGGATATCTGTCCCTTCGTGGGATATCTTTGGTGCACTGGTCCCTTCATGGGATATCTTTGGTGCACTGGTCCCTTCATGGGATGTCTTTGATGCCTGGTCCCTTCATTGGATATCTTTGATGCAATGGTCCCTTCATGGGATATCTTTGATGCACTAGTCCCTTCATGGGATATCTTTTGTGCACTGGTCCCTTCATGGGATATCTGTCCCTTTATGGGATATCTTTGGTGCACTGGTCCCTTCATGGGATATCTGTCCCTTCATGGGATATCTTTTGTGCACTGGTCCCTTCATGGGATATCTGTCCCTTCATGGGATATCTTTTGTGCACTGGTCCCTTGATGGGATATCTGTCCCTTCATGGGTTATCTTTGGTGCACTGGTCCCTTCATGGGATATCGGTCCCTTTATGGGATATCTTTGGTGCACTGGTCCCTTCATGGGATATCTGTCCCTTCATGGGATATCTTTTGTGCACTGGTCCCTTGATGGGATATCTGTCCCTTCATGGGATATCTTTGATGCACTGGTCCCTTCATGGGATATCTTTGATGCACTGGTCCCTTCATGGGATATCTTTGATGCACTGGTCCCTTCATGGGATATCTTTGGTGCACTGGTCCCTTCATGGGATATCTTTGGTGCACTGGTCCCTTCATGGGATATCTTTAGTGCACTGGTCCCTTCATGGGATATCTGTCCCTTCATGGGATATCTTTGGTGCACTGGTCCCTTCATGGGATATCGGTCCCTTTATGGGTTATCTTTGGTGCACTGGTCCCTTCATTGAATATCTGTCCCTTCATGGGATATCTTTTGTGCACTGGTCCCTTCATGGGATATCTTTTGTGCACTGGTCCCTTCATGGGATATCTGTCCCTTCATGGGATATCTTTGATGCACTGGTCCCTTCATGGGATATCTTTGATGCACTGGTCCCTTCATGGGATATCTTTGGTGCACTGGTCCCTTCATGGGATATCTTTGGTGAACTGGTCCCTTCATGGGATATCTGTCCCTTCATGGGATATTTTTGATGCACTGGTCCCTTCATGGGATATCTGTCCCTTCATGGGATATCTTTGGTGCACTGGTCCCTTCATGGGATATCGGTCCCTTTATGGGTTATCTTTGGTGCACTGGTCCCTTCATGGGATATCTGTCCCTTTATGGGTTATCTTTGGTGCACTGGTCCCTTCATGGGATATCTGTCCCTTCATGGGATATCTTTTGTGCACTGGTCCCTTCATGGGATATCTTTTGTGCACTGGTCCCTTCATGGGATATCTGTCCCTTCATGGGATATCTTTGATGCACTGGTCCCTTCATGGGATATCTTTGATGCACTGGTCCCTTCATGGGATATCTTTGATGCACTGGTCCCTTCATGGGATATCTTTGATGCACTGGTCCCTTCATGGGATATCATTGATGCACTGGTCCCTTCATGGGATATCTTTGGTGAACTGGTCCCTTCATGGGATATCTGTCCCATCATGGGATATCTTTGATGCACTGGTCCCTTCATGGGATCTGTCCCTTCATGGGATATCTTTGATGCACTGGTCCCTTCATGGGATATCTTTGATGCACTGGTCCCTTCATGGGATATCTTTGATGCACTGGTCCCTTCATGGGATATCTTTGATGCACTGGTCCCTTCATGGGATATCTGTCCCTTCATGGGATATCTTTGGTGCATGGTCCGTTCATGGGATATCTTTGGTGCACTGGTCCCTTATTGGGATATCTGTCCCTTCATGGGATATCTTTGGTGCACTGGTCCCTTCATGGGATATCTTTGGTGCACTGGTCCCTTCATGGGATATCTTTGGTGCACTGGTCCCTTCATGGGATATCTTTGGTGCACTGGTCCCTTCATAGATATCTTTGGTGCACTGGTCCCTTGATGGGATGTCTTTGATGCACTGGTCCCTTCATGGGATGTCATTGATGCACTGGTCCCTTCATGGGATATCTTTGATGCACTGGTCCCTTCATGGGATATCTGTCCTTTCATGGGATATCTTTGATGCACTGGTCCCTTCATGGGATATCTGTCCCTTTATGGGATATCTTTGATGCACTGGTCCCTTCATGGGATGTCTTTGATGCACTGGTCCCTTCATGGGATATCTTTGATGCAATGGTCCCTTCATGGGATATCTTTGATGCACTGGTCCCTTCATGGGATATCTTTTGTGCACTGGTCCCTTCATGGGAAATCTTTAATGCACTGGTCCCTTCATGGGATATCTGTCCCTTCATGGGATATCTTTGATGCACTGGTCCCTTCATGGGATATCTGTCCCTTCATGGGATATCTTTGATGCACTGGTCCCTTCATGGGATATCTTTGGTGCACTGGTCCTTTCATGGGATATCTGTCCCTTCATGGGATATCTTTTGTGCACTGGTCCCTTCATGGGATGTCTGTCCCTTCATGGGATATGTTTGGTGCACTGGTCCCTTCATGAGATATCTTTGATGCACTGGTCCCTTCATGGGATATCTTTAGTGCACTGGTCCCTTCATGGGATATCTTTAGTGCACTGGTCCCTTCATGGGATATCTTTTGTGCACTGGTCCCTTCATGGGATATCTGTCCCTTCATGGGATATCTTTTGTGCACTGGTCCCTTCATGGGATATCTTTTGTGCACTGGTCCCTTCATGGGATATCTGTCCCTTCATGGGATATCTTTGGTGCACTGGTCCCTTCATGGGATATCTTTGATGCACTGGTCCCTTCATGGGATGTCTTTGATGCACTGGTCCCTTCATGGGATATCTTTGATGCAATGGTCCCTTCATGGGATATCTTTGATGCACTGGTCCCTTCATGGGATATCTTTTGTGCACTGGTCCCTTCATGGGATATCTTTGATGCACTGGTCCCTTCATGGGATATCTGTCCCTTCATGGGATATCTTTGATGCACTGGTCCCTTCATGGGATATCTGTCCCTTCATGGGATATCTTTGATGCAATGGTCCCTTCATGGGATATCTTTGATGCACTGGTCCCTTCATGGGATATCTTTGGTGCACTGGTCCCTTCATGGGATATCTTTGGTGCACTGGTCCCTTCATGGGATATCTTTGGTGCACTGGTCCCTTCATGGGATATCTTTGATGCACTGGTCCCTTCATGGGATATCTTTGGTGCACTGGTCCCTTCATGGGATATCTGTCCCTTCATGGGATATCTTTGATGCACGGTCCCTTCATGGGATATCTGTCCCTTCATGGGATATCTTTGATGCACTGGTCCCTTCATGGGATATCTGTCCCTTCATGGGATATCTTTGATGCACTGGTCCCTTCATGGGATATCTTTGGTGCACTGGTCCTTTCATGGGATATCTGTCCCTTCATGGGATATCTTTGATGCACTGGTCCCTTCATGGAATATCTGTCCCTTCATGGGCTAAACTTGGTGCACTGGTCCCTTCATGGAATATCTTTGATGCACTGGTCCCTTCATGGGATATCTGTCCCTTCATGGGATATCTTTGATGCACTGGTCCCTTCATGGGATATAAGTCCCTTCATGGGATATCTTTGGTGCACTGGTCCCTTCATGGGATATCTTTGGTGCACTGGTCCCTTCATGGGATATCTTTGATGCACTGGTCCCTTCATGGGATGTCTTTGATGCACTGGTCCCTTCATGGGATATCTTTGATGCACTGGTCCCTTCATGGGATATCTTTGATGCACTGGTCCCTTCATGGGATATCTTTGATGCACTGGTCCCTTCATGGGATATCTTTGATGCACTGGTCCCTTCATGGGATATCTTTGGTGCGCTGGTCCCTTCATGGGATATCTGTCCCTTCATGGGATATCTATAATGTACTGGTCCCTTCATGGGATATCGGTCCCTTTTAGGGGATATCTTTGGTGCACTGGTCCCTTCATGGGATATCTGTCCCTTTATGGGATATCTTTGGTGCACTGGTCCCTTCATGGGATATCTGTCCCTTCGTGGGATATCTTTGGTGCACTGGTCCCTTCATGGGATATCTTTGGTGCACTGGTCCCTTCATGGGATGTCTTTGATGCCTGGTCCCTTCATTGGATATCTTTGATGCAATGGTCCCTTCATGGGATATCTTTGATGCACTAGTCCCTTCATGGGATATCTTTTGTGCACTGGTCCCTTCATGGGATATCTGTCCCTTTATGGGATATCTTTGGTGCACTGGTCCCTTCATGGGATATCTGTCCCTTCATGGGATATCTTTTGTGCACTGGTCCCTTCATGGGATATCTGTCCCTTCATGGGATATCTTTTGTGCACTGGTCCCTTGATGGGATATCTGTCCCTTCATGGGATATCTTTGGTGCACTGGTCCCTTCATGGGATATCGGTCCCTTTATGGGATATCTTTGGTGCACTGGTCCCTTCATGGGATATCTGTCCCTTCATGGGATATCTTTTGTGCACTGGTCCCTTGATGGGATATCTGTCCCTTCATGGGATATCTTTGGTGCACTGGTCCCTTCATGGGATATCTTTGATGCACTGGTCCCTTCATGGGATATCTTTGATGCACTGGTCCCTTCATGGGATATCTTTGGTGCACTGGTCCCTTCATGGGATATCTTTGGTGCACTGGTCCCTTCATGGGATATCTTTGGTGCACTGGTCCCTTCATGGGATATCTGTCCCTTCATGGGATATCTTTGGTGCACTGGTCCCTTCATGGGATATCGGTCCCTTTATGGGTTATCTTTGGTGCACTGGTCCCTTCATTGAATATCTGTCCCTTCATGGGATATCTTTTGTGCACTGGTCCCTTCATGGGATATCTTTTGTGCACTGGTCCCTTCATGGGATATCTGTCCCTTCATGGGATATCTTTGATGCACTGGTCCCTTCATGGGATATCTTTGATGCACTGGTCCCTTCATGGGATATCTTTGGTGCACTGGTCCCTTCATGGGATATCTTTGGTGAACTGGTCCCTTCATGGGATATCTGTCCCTTCATGGGATATTTTTGATGCACTGGTCCCTTCATGGGATATCTGTCCCTTCATGGGATATCTTTGGTGCACTGGTCCCTTCATGGGATATCGGTCCCTTTATGGGTTATCTTTGGTGCACTGGTCCCTTCATGGGATATCTGTCCCTTTATGGGTTATCTTTGGTGCACTGGTCCCTTCATGGGATATCTGTCCCTTCATGGGATATCTTTTGTGCACTGGTCCCTTCATGGGATATCTTTTGTGCACTGGTCCCTTCATGGGATATCTGTCCCTTCATGGGATATCTTTGATGCACTGGTCCCTTCATGGGATATCTTTGATGCACTGGTCCCTTCATGGGATATCTTTGATGCACTGGTCCCTTCATAGGATATCTTTGATGCACTGGTCCCTTCATGGGATATCATTGATGCACTGGTCCCTTCATGGGATATCTTTGGTGAACTGGTCCCTTCATGGGATATCTGTCCCTTCATGGGATATCTTTGATGCACTGGTCCCTTCATGGGATCTGTCCCTTCATGGGATATCTTTGATGCACTGGTCCCTTCATGGGATATCTTTGATGCACTGGTCCCTTCATGGGATATCTTTGATGCACTGGTCCCTTCATGGGATATCTTTGATGCACTGGTCCCTTCATGGGATATCTGTCCCTTCATGGGATATCTTTGGTGCATGGTCCGTTCATGGGATATCTTTGGTGCACTGGTCCCTTATTGGGATATCTGTCCCTTCATGGGATATCTTTGGTGCACTGGTCCCTTCATGGGATATCTTTGGTGCACTGGTCCCTTCATGGGATATCTTTGGTGCACTGGTCCCTTCATGGGATATCTTTGGTGCACTGGTCCCTTCATAGATATCTTTGGTGCACTGGTCCCTTGATGGGATGTCTTTGATGCACTGGTCCCTTCATGGGATGTCATTGATGCACTGGTCCCTTCATGGGATATCTTTGATGCACTGGTCCCTTCATGGGATATCTGTCCCTTCATGGGATATCTTTGATGCACTGGTCCCTTCATGGGATATCTGTCCCTTTATGGGATATCTTTGATGCACTGGTCCCTTCATGGGATGTCTTTGATGCACTGGTCCCTTCATGGGATATCTTTGATGCAATGGTCCCTTCATGGGATATCTTTGATGCACTGGTCCCTTCATGGGATATCTTTTGTGCACTGGTCCCTTCATGGGAAATCTTTAATGCACTGGTCCCTTCATGGGATATCTGTCCCTTCATGGGGTATCTTTGATGCACTGGTCCCTTCATGGGATATCTTTTGTGCACTGGTCCCTTCATGGGATATCTGTCCCTTCATGGGATATCTTTGGTGCACTGGTCCCTTCATGAGATATCTTTGATGCACTGGTCCCTTCATGGGATATCTTTAGTGCACTGGTCCCTTCATGGGATATCTTTAGTGCACTGGTCCCTTCATGGGATATCTTTTGTGCACTGGTCCCTTCATGGGATATCTGTCCCTTCATGGGATATCTTTTGTGCACTGGTCCCTTCATGGGATATCTTTTGTGCACTGGTCCCTTCATGGGATATCTGTCCCTTCATGGGATATCTTTGGTGCACTGGTCCCTTCATGGGATATCTTTGATGCACTGGTCCCTTCATGGGATGTCTTTGATGCACTGGTCCCTTCATGGGATATCTTTGATGCAATGGTCCCTTCATGGGATATCTTTGATGCACTGGTCCCTTCATGGGATATCTTGTGTGCACTGGTCCCTTCATGGGATATCTTTGATGCACTGGTCCCTTCATGGGATATCTTTGATGCACTGGTCCCTTCATGGGATATCTTTAGTGCACTGGTCCCTTCATGGGATATCTTTAGTGCACTGGTCCCTTCATGGGATATCTTTTGTGCACTGGTCCCTTCATGGGATATCTGTCCCTTCATGGGATATCTTTTGTGCACTGGTCCCTTCATGGGATATCTTTTGTGCACTGGTCCCTTCATGGGATATCTGTCCCTTCATGGGATATCTTTGGTGCACTGGTCCCTTCATGGGATATCTTTGATGCACTGGTCCCTTCATGGGATATCTTTGATGCACTGGTCCCTTCATGGGATGTCTTTGATGCACTGGTCCCTTCATGGGATATCTTTGATGCAATGGTCCCTTCATGGGATATCTTTGATGCACTGGTCCCTTCATGGGATATCTTTTGTGCACTGGTCCCTTCATGGGATATCTTTGATGCACTGGTCCCTTCATGGGATATCTGTCCCTTCATGGGATATCTTTGATGCACTGGTCCCTTCATGGGATATCTTTGGTGCACTGGTCCTTTCATGGGATATCTGTCCCTTCATGGGATATCTTTGATGCACTGGTCCCTTCATGGAATATCTGTCCCTTCATGGGCTAACCTTGGTGCACTGGTCCCTTCATGGGATATCAGTCCCTTCATGGGATATCTTTGATGCACTGGTCCCTTCATGGGATATCTTTGGTGCACTGGTCCTTTCATGGGATATCTGTCCCTTCATGGGCTAACCTTGGTGCACTGGTCCCTTCATGGGATATCAGTCCCTTCAATGGGATATCTTTGGTGCACTGGTCCCTTCATGGGATATCTTTGATGCACTGGTCCCTTCATGGGATATCTTTGATGCACTGGTCCCTTCATGGGATATCTTTGATGCACTGGTCCCTTCATGGGATATCTTTGATGCACTGGTCCCTTCATGGGATATCTTTGATGCACTGGTCCCTTCATGGGATATCTTTGGTGCACTGGTCCTTTCATGGGATATCTGTCCCTTAATGGGATATCTTTGATGCACTGGTCCCTTCATGGGATATCTGTCCCTTCATGGGATATCTTTTGTGCACTGGTCCCTTCATGGGATATCTGTCCCTTCATGGTATATTTTTGATGCACTGGTCCCTTCATGGGATATCTGTCCCTTCATGGGATATCTTTGATGCACTGGTCCCTTCATGGGATATCTGTCCCTTCATGGGATATCTTTGATGCAATGGTCCCTTCATGGGATATCTTTGATGCACTGGTCCCTTCATGGGATATCTGTCCCTTCATGGGATATCTTTGATGCACTGGTCCCTTCATGGGATATCTGTCCCTTCATGGGATATCTTTGATGCAATGGTCCCTTCATGGGATATCTATAATGCACTGGTCCCTTCATGGGATATCGGTCCCTTTTAGGGGATATCTTTGGTGCACTGGTCCCTTCATGGGATATCTGTCCCTTTATGGGATATCTTTGGTGCACTGGTCCCTTCATGGGATATCTGTCCCTTCGTGGGATATCTTTGGTGCACTGGTCCCTTCATGGGATATCTTTGGTGCACTGGTCCCTTCATGGGATGTCTTTGATGCCTGGTCCCTTCATTGGATATCTTTGATGCAATGGTCCCTTCATGGGATATCTTTGATGCACTAGTCCCTTCATGGGATATCTTTTGTGCACTGGTCCCTTCATGGGATATCTGTCCCTTTATGGGATATCTTTGGTGCACTGGTCCCTTCATGGGATATCTTTTGTGCACTGGTCCCTTCATGGGATATCTGTCCCTTCATGGGATATCTTTTGTGCACTGGTCCCTTGATGGGATATCTGTCCCTTCATGGGATATCTTTGGTGCACTGGTCCCTTCATGGGATATCGGTCCCTTTATGGGATATCTTTGGTGCACTGGTCCCTTCATGGGATATCTGTCCCTTCATGGGATATCTTTTGTGCACTGGTCCCTTGATGGGATATCTGTCCCTTCATGGGATATCTTTGATGCACTGGTCCCTTCATGGGATATCTTTGATGCACTGGTCCCTTCATGGGATATTTTTGATGCACTGGTCCCTTCATGGGATATATTTGATGCACTGGTCCCTTCATGGGATATCTTTGGTGCACTGGTCCCTTCATGGGATATCTTTGGTGCACTGGTCCCTTCATGGGATATCTTTGGTGCACTGGTCCCTTCATGGGATATCTGTCCCTTCATGGGATATCTTTGGTGCACTGGTCCCTTCATGGGATATCGGTCCCTTTATGGGTTATCTTTGGTGCACTGGTCCCTTCATTGAATATCTGTCCCTTCATGGGATATCTTTTGTGCACTGGTCCCTTCATGGGATATCTTTTGTGCACTGGTCCCTTCATGGGATATCTGTCCCTTCATGGGATATCTTTGATGCACTGGTCCCTTCATGGGATATCTTTGATGCACTGGTCCCTTCATGGGATATCTTTGGTGCACTGGTCCCTTCATGGGATATCTTTGGTGAACTGGTCCCTTCATGGGATATCTGTCCCTTCATGGGATATTTTTGATGCACTGGTCCCTTCATGGGATATCTGTCCCTTCATGGGATATCTTTGGTGCACTGGTCCCTTCATGGGATATCGGTCCCTTTATGGGTTATCTTTGGTGCACTGGTCCCTTCATGGGATATCTGTCCCTTTATGGGTTATCTTTGGTGCACTGGTCCCTTCATGGGATATCTGTCCCTTCATGGGATATCTTTTGTGCACTGGTCCCTTCATGGGATATCTTTTGTGCACTGGTCCCTTCATGGGATATCTGTCCCTTCATGGGATATCTTTGATGCACTGGTCCCTTCATGGGATATCTTTGATGCACTGGTCCCTTCATGGGATATCTTTGATGCACTGGTCCCTTCATGGGATATCTTTGATGCACTGGTCCCTTCATGGGATATCATTGATGCACTGGTCCCTTCATGGGATATCTTTGGTGAACTGGTCCCTTCATGGGATATCTGTCCCTTCATGGGATATCTTTGATGCACTGGTCCCTTCATGGGATCTGTCCCTTCATGGGATATCTTTGATGCACTGGTCCCTTCATGGGATATCTTTGATGCACTGGTCCCTTCATGGGATATCTTTGATGCACTGGTCCCTTCATGGGATATCTTTGATGCACTGGTCCCTTCATGGGATATCTGTCCCTTCATGGGATATCTTTGGTGCATGGTCCGTTCATGGGATATCTTTGGTGCACTGGTCCCTTATTGGGATATCTGTCCCTTCATGGGATATCTTTGGTGCACTGGTCCCTTCATGGGATATCTTTGGTGCACTGGTCCCTTCATGGGATATCTTTGGTGCACTGGTCCCTTCATGGGATATCTTTGGTGCACTGGTCCCTTCATAGATATCTTTGGTGCACTGGTCCCTTGATGGGATGTCTTTGATGCACTGGTCCCTTCATGGGATATCATTGATGCACTGGTCCCTTCATGGGATATCTTTGATGCACTGGTCCCTTCATGGGATATCTGTCCCTTCATGGGAGATCTTTGATGCACTGGTCCCTTCATGGGATATCTGTCCCTTTATGGGATATCTTTTGTGCACTGGTCCCTTCATGGGATATCTTTTGTGCACTGGTCCCTTCATGGGATATCCGTCCCTTCATGGGATATCTTTGGTGCACTGGTCCCTTCATGGGATATCTTTGATGCACTGGTCCCTTCATGGGATGTCTTTGATGCACTGGTCCCTTCATGGGATATCTTTGATGCAATGGTCCCTTCATGGGATATCTTTGATGCACTGGTCCCTTCATGGGATATCTTTTGTGCACTGGTCCCTTCATGGGATATCTTTGATGCACTGGTCCCTTCATGGGATATCTGTCCCTTCATGGGATATCTTTGGTGAACTGGTCCCTTCATGGGATATCTGTCCCTTCATGGGATATCTTTGATGCACTGGTCCCTTCATGGGATCTGTCCCTTCATGGGATATCTTTGATGCACTGGTCCCTTCATGGGATATCTTTGATGCACTGGTCCCTTCATGGGATATCTTTGATGCACTGGTCCCTTCATGGGATATCTTTGGTGCACTGGTCCCTTCATGGGATATCTTTGGTGCACTGGTCCCTTCATGGGATATCTGTCCCTTCATGGGATATCTTTGGTGCATGGTCCGTTCATGGGATATCTTTGGTGCACTGGTCCCTTATTGGGATATCTGTCCCTTCATGGGATATCTTTGGTGCACTGGTCCCTTCATGGGATATCTTTGGTGCACTGGTCCCTTCATGGGATATCTTTGGTGCACTGGTCCCTTCATGGGATATCTTTGGTGCACTGGTCCCTTCATGGGATATCTGTCCCTTTATGGGATATCTTTTGTGCACTGGTCCCTTCATGGGATATCTGTCCCTTCATGGGATATCTTTCGTGCACTGGTCCCTTCATGGGATATCTGTCCCTTCATGGGATATCTTTTGTGCACTGGTCCCTTCATGGGATATCTGTCCCTTCATGGGATATCTTTGGTGCACTGGTCCCTTCATGGGATATCTTTGATGCACTGGTCCCTTCATGGGATGTCTTTGATGCACTGGTCCCTTCATGGGATATCTTTGATGCAATGGTCCCTTCATGGGATATCTTTGATGCACTGGTCCCTTCATGGGATATCTTTTGTGCACTGGTCCCTTCATGGGATATCTTTGATGCACTGGTCCCTTCATGGGATATCTGTCCCTTCATGGGATATCTTTGATGCACTGGTCCCTTCATGGGATATCTGTCCCTTCATGGGATATCTTTGATGCACTGGTCCCTTCATGGGATATCTTTGGTGCACTGGTCCTTTCATGGGATATCTGTCCCTTCATGGGATATCTTTGATGCACTGGTCCCTTCATGGAATATCTGTCCCTTCATGGGCTAACCTTGGTGCACTGGTCCCTTCATATGATATCAGTCCCTTCAATGGGATATCCTTGGTGCACTGGTCCCTTCATGGGATATCTTTGATGCACTGGTCCCTTCATGGGATATCTTTGATGCACTGGTCCCTTCATGGGATATCTTTGATGCACTGGTCCCTTCATGGGATATCTTTGGTGCACTGGTCCTTTCATGGGATATCTGTCCCTTAATGGGATATCTTTGATGCACTGGTCCCTTCATGGGATATCTGTCCCTTCATGGGTTATCTTTTGTGCACTGGTCCCTTCATGGGATATCTTTGATGCACTGGTCCCTTCATGGGATATCTGTCCCTTCATGGGATATCTTTGATGCACTGGTCCCTTCATGGGATATCTGTCCCTTAATGGGATATCTTTGATGCACTGGTCCCTTCATGGGATATCTGTCCCTTCATGGGATATCTTTGATGCAATGGTCCCTTCATGGGATATCTTTGGTGCACTGGTCCCTTCATGGGATATCTTTGGTGCACTGGTCCCTTCATGGGATATCTTTGGTGCACTGGTCCCTTCATGGGATATCTTTGATGCACTGGTCCCTTCATGGGATATCTTTGGTGCACTGGTCCCTTCATGGGATATCTGTCCCTTCATGGGATATCTTTGATGCACGGTCCCTTCATGGGATATCTGTCCCTTCATGGGATATCTTTGATGCACTGGTCCCTTCATGGGATATCTGTCCCTTCATGGGATATCTTTGATGCACTGGTCCCTTCATGGGATATCTTTGGTGCACTGGTCCCTTCATGGGATATCTGTCCCTTCATGGGATATCTTTGATGCACGGTCCCTTCATGGGATATCTGTCCCTTCATGGGATATCTTTGATGCACTGGTCCCTTCATGGGATATCTGTCCCTTCATGGGATATCTTTGATGCACTGGTCCCTTCATGGAATATCTGTCCCTTCATGGGCTAAACTTGGTGCACTGGTCCCTTCATGGAATATCTTTGATGCACTGGTCCCTTCATGGGATATCTGTCCCTTCATGGGATATCTTTGATGCACTGGTCCCTTCATGGGATATAAGTCCCTTCATGGGATATCTTTGGTGCACTGGTCCCTTCATGGGATATCTTTGGTGCACTGGTCCCTTCATGGGATATCTTTGATGCACTGGTCCCTTCATGGGATGTCTTTGATGCACTGGTCCCTTCATGGGATATCTTTGATGCACTGGTCCCTTCATGGGATATCTTTGATGCACTGGTCCCTTCATGGGATATCTTTGATGCACTGGTCCCTTCATGGGATATCTTTGGTGCGCTGGTCCCTTCATGGGATATCTGTCCCTTCATGGGATATCTATAATGTACTGGTCCCTTCATGGGATATCGGTCCCTTTTAGGGGATATCTTTGGTGCACTGGTCCCTTCATGGGATATCTGTCCCTTTATGGGATATCTTTGGTGCACTGGTCCCTTCATGGGATATCTGTCCCTTCGTGGGATATCTTTGGTGCACTGGTCCCTTCATGGGATATCTTTGGTGCACTGGTCCCTTCATGGGATGTCTTTGATGCCTGGTCCCTTCATTGGATATCTTTGATGCAATGGTCCCTTCATGGGATATCTTTGATGCACTAGTCCCTTCATGGGATATCTTTTGTGCACTGGTCCCTTCATGGGATATCTGTCCCTTTATGGGATATCTTTGGTGCACTGGTCCCTTCATGGGATATCTGTCCCTTCATGGGATATCTTTTGTGCACTGGTCCCTTCATGGGATATCTGTCCCTTCATGGGATATCTTTTGTGCACTGGTCCCTTGATGGGATATCTGTCCCTTCATGGGATATCTTTGGTGCACTGGTCCCTTCATGGGATATCGGTCCCTTTATGGGATATCTTTGGTGCACTGGTCCCTTCATGGGATATCTGTCCCTTCATGGGATATCTTTTGTGCACTGGTCCCTTGATGGGATATCTGTCCCTTCATGGGATATCTTTGATGCACTGGTCCCTTCATGGGATATCTTTGATGCACTGGTCCCTTCATGGGATATCTTTGATGCACTGGTCCCTTCATGGGATATCTTTGGTGCACTGGTCCCTTCATGGGATATCTTTGGTGCACTGGTCCCTTCATGGGATATCTTTGGTGCACTGGTCCCTTCATGGGATATCTGTCCCTTCATGGGATATCTTTGGTGCACTGGTCCCTTCATGGGATATCGGTCCCTTTATGGGTTATCTTTGGTGCACTGGTCCCTTCATTGAATATCTATCCCTTCATGGGATATCTTTTGTGCACTGGTCCCTTCATGGGATATCTTTTGTGCACTGGTCCCTTCATGGGATATCTGTCCCTTCATGGGATATCTTTGATGCACTGGTCCCTTCATGGGATATCTTTGATGCACTGGTCCCTTCATGGGATATCTTTGGTGCACTGGTCCCTTCATGGGATATCTTTGGTGAACTGGTCCCTTCATGGGATATCTGTCCCTTCATGGGATATTTTTGATGCACTGGTCCCTTCATGGGATATCTGTCCCTTCATGGGATATCTTTGGTGCACTGGTCCCTTCATGGGATATCGGTCCCTTTATGGGTTATCTTTGGTGCACTGGTCCCTTCATGGGATATCTGTCCCTTTATGGGTTATCTTTGGTGCACTGGTCCCTTCATGGGATATCTGTCCCTTCATGGGATATCTTTTGTGCACTGGTCCCTTCATGGGATATCTTTTGTGCACTGGTCCCTTCATGGGATATCTGTCCCTTCATGGGATATCTTTGATGCACTGGTCCCTTCATGGGATATCTTTGATGCACTGGTCCCTTCATGGGATATCTTTGATGCACTGGTCCCTTCATGGGATATCTTTGATGCACTGGTCCCTTCATGGGATATCATTGATGCACTGGTCCCTTCATGGGATATCTTTGGTGAACTGGTCCCTTCATGGGATATCTGTCCCTTCATGGGATATCTTTGATGCACTGGTCCCTTCATGGGATCTGTCCCTTCATGGGATATCTTTGATGCACTAGTCCCTTCATGGGATATCTTTGATGCACTGGTCCCTTCATGGGATATCTTTGATGCACTGGTCCCTTCATGGGATATCTTTGATGCACTGGTCCCTTCATGGGATATCTGTCCCTTCATGGGATATCTTTGGTGCATGGTCCGTTCATGGGATATCTTTGGTGCACTGGTCCCTTATTGGGATATCTGTCCCTTCATGGGATATCTTTGGTGCACTGGTCCCTTCATGGGATATCTTTGGTGCACTGGTCCCTTCATGGGATATCTTTGGTGCACTGGTCCCTTCATGGGATATCTTTGGTGCACTGGTCCCTTCATAGATATCTTTGGTGCACTGGTCCCTTGATGGGATGTCTTTGATGCACTGGTCCCTTCATGGGATGTCATTGATGCACTGGTCCCTTCATGGGATATCTTTGATGCACTGGTCCCTTCATGGGATATCTGTCCTTTCATGGGATATCTTTGATGCACTGGTCCCTTCATGGGATATCTGTCCCTTTATGGGATATCTTTGATGCACTGGTCCCTTCATGGGATGTCTTTGATGCACTGGTCCCTTCATGGGATATCTTTGATGCACTGGTCCCTTCATGGGATATCTTTGATGCACTGGTCCCTTCATGGGATATCTTTTGTGCACTGGTCCCTTCATGGGAAATCTTTAATGCACTGGTCCCTTCATGGGATATCTGTCCCTTCATGGGATATCTTTGATGCACTGGTCCCTTCATGGGATATCTGTCCCTTCATGGGATATCTTTGATGCACTGGTCCCTTCATGGGATATCTTTGGTGCACTGGTCCTTTCATGGGATATCTGTCCCTTCATGGGATATCTTTTGTGCACTGGTCCCTTCATGGGATGTCTGTCCCTTCATGGGATATCTTTGGTGCACTGGTCCCTTCATGAGATATCTTTGATGCACTGGTCCCTTCATGGGATATCTTTAGTGCACTGGTCCCTTCATGGGATATCTTTAGTGCACTGGTCCCTTCATGGGATATCTTTTGTGCACTGGTCCCTTCATGGGATATCTGTCCCTTCATGGGATATCTTTTGTGCACTGGTCCCTTCATGGGATATCTTTTGTGCACTGGTCCCTTCATGGGATATCTGTCCCTTCATGGGATATCTTTGGTGCACTGGTCCCTTCATGGGATATCTTTGATGCACTGGTCCCTTCATGGGATGTCTTTGATGCACTGGTCCCTTCATGGGATATCTTTGATGCAATGGTCCCTTCATGGGATATCTTTGATGCACTGGTCCCTTCATGGGATATCTTTTGTGCACTGGTCCCTTCATGGGATATCTTTGATGCACTGGTCCCTTCATGGGATATCTGTCCCTTCATGGGATATCTTTGATGCACTGGTCCCTTCATGGGATATCTGTCCCTTCATGGGATATCTTTGATGCACTGGTCCCTTCATGGGATATCTTTGGTGCACTGGTCCTTTCATGGGATATCTGTCCCTTCATGGGATATCTTTGATGCACTGGTCCCTTCATGGAATATCTGTCCCTTCATGGGCTAACCTTGGTGCACTGGTCCCTTCATATGATATCAGTCCCTTCAATGGGATATCCTTGGTGCACTGGTCCCTTCATGGGATATCTTTGATGCACTGGTCCCTTCATGGGATATCTTTGATGCACTGGTCCCTTCATGGGATATCTTTGATGCACTGGTCCCTTCATGGGATATCTTTGGTGCACTGGTCCTTTCATGGGATATCTGTCCCTTAATGGGATATCTTTGATGCACTGGTCCCTTCATGGGATATCTGTCCCTTCATGGGTTATCTTTTGTGCACTGGTCCCTTCATGGGATATCTTTGATGCACTGGTCCCTTCATGGGATATCTGTCCCTTCATGGGATATCTTTGATGCACTGGTCCCTTCATGGGATATCTGTCCCTTAATGGGATATCTTTGATGCACTGGTCCCTTCATGGGATATCTGTCCCTTCATGGGATATCTTTGATGCAATGGTCCCTTCATGGGATATCTTTGATGCACTGGTCCCTTCATGGGATATCTTTGGTGCACTGGTCCCTTCATGGGATATCTTTGGTGCACTGGTCCCTTCATGGTATATCTTTGGTGCACTGGTCCCTTCATGGGATATCTTTGATGCACTGGTCCCTTCATGGGATATCTTTGGTGCACTGGTCCCTTCATGGGATATCTGTCCCTTCATGGGATATCTTTGATGCACGGTCCCTTCATGGGATATCTGTCCCTTCATGGGATATCTTTGATGCACTGGTCCCTTCATGGGATATCTGTCCCTTCATGGGATATCTTTGATGCACTGGTCCCTTCATGGGATATCTTTGGTGCACTGGTCCTTTCATGGGATATCTGTCCCTTCATGGGATATCTTTGATGCACTGGTCCCTTCATGGAATATCTGTCCCTTCATGGGCTAAACTTGGTGCACTGGTCCCTTCATGGAATATCTTTGATGCACTGGTCCCTTCATGGGATATCTGTCCCTTCATGGGATATCTTTGATGCACTGGTCCCTTCATGGGATATAAGTCCCTTCATGGGATATCTTTGGTGCACTGGTCCCTTCATGGGATATCTTTGGTGCACTGGTCCCTTCATGGGATATCTTTGATGCACTGGTCCCTTCATGGGATGTCTTTGATGCACTGGTCCCTTCATGGGATATCTTTGATGCACTGGTCCCTTCATGGGATATCTTTGATGCACTGGTCCCTTCATGGGATATCTTTGATGCACTGGTCCCTTCATGGGATATCTTTGGTGCGCTGGTCCCTTCATGGGATATCTGTCCCTTCATGGGATATCTATAATGTACTGGTCCCTTCATGGGATATCGGTCCCTTTTAGGGGATATCTTTGGTGCACTGGTCCCTTCATGGGATATCTGTCCCTTTATGGGATATCTTTGGTGCACTGGTCCCTTCATGGGATATCTGTCCCTTCGTGGGATATCTTTGGTGCACTGGTCCCTTCATGGGATATCTTTGGTGCACTGGTCCCTTCATGGGATGTCTTTGATGCCTGGTCCCTTCATTGGATATCTTTGATGCAATGGTCCCTTCATGGGATATCTTTGATGCACTAGTCCCTTCATGGGATATCTTTTGTGCACTGGTCCCTTCATGGGATATCTGTCCCTTTATGGGATATCTTTGGTGCACTGGTCCCTTCATGGGATATCTGTCCCTTCATGGGATATCTTTTGTGCACTGGTCCCTTCATGGGATATCTGTCCCTTCATGGGATATCTTTTGTGCACTGGTCCCTTGATGGGATATCTGTCCCTTCATGGGATATCTTTGGTGCACTGGTCCCTTCATGGGATATCGGTCCCTTTATGGGATATCTTTGGTGCACTGGTCCCTTCATGGGATATCTGTCCCTTCATGGGATATCTTTTGTGCACTGGTCCCTTGATGGGATATCTGTCCCTTCATGGGATATCTTTGGTGCACTGGTCCCTTCATGGGATATCTTTGATGCACTGGTCCCTTCATGGGATATCTTTGATGCACTGGTCCCTTCATGGGATATCTTTGGTGCACTGGTCCCTTCATGGGATATCTTTGGTGCACTGGTCCCTTCATGGGATATCTTTGGTGCACTGGTCCCTTCATGGGATATCTGTCCCTTCATGGGATATCTTTGGTGCACTGGTCCCTTCATGGGATATCGGTCCCTTTATGGGTTATCTTTGGTGCACTGGTCCCTTCATTGAATATCTGTCCCTTCATGGGATATCTTTTGTGCACTGGTCCCTTCATGGGATATCTTTTGTGCACTGGTCCCTTCATGGGATATCTGTCCCTTCATGGGATATCTTTGATGCACTGGTCCCTTCATGGGATATCTTTGATGCACTGGTCCCTTCATGGGATATCTTTGGTGCACTGGTCCCTTCATGGGATATCTTTGGTGAACTGGTCCCTTCATGGGATATCTGTCCCTTCATGGGATATTTTTGATGCACTGGTCCCTTCATGGGATATCTGTCCCTTCATGGGATATCTTTGGTGCACTGGTCCCTTCATGGGATATCGGTCCCTTTATGGGTTATCTTTGGTGCACTGGTCCCTTCATGGGATATCTGTCCCTTTATGGGTTATCTTTGGTGCACTGGTCCCTTCATGGGATATCTGTCCCTTCATGGGATATCTTTTGTGCACTGGTCCCTTCATGGGATATCTTTTGTGCACTGGTCCCTTCATGGGATATCTGTCCCTTCATGGGATATCTTTGATGCACTGGTCCCTTCATGGGATATCTTTGATGCACTGGTCCCTTCATGGGATATCTTTGATGCACTGGTCCCTTCATGGGATATCTTTGATGCACTGGTCCCTTCATGGGATATCATTGATGCACTGGTCCCTTCATGGGATATCTTTGGTGAACTGGTCCCTTCATGGGATATCTGTCCCTTCATGGGATATCTTTGATGCACTGGTCCCTTCATGGGATCTGTCCCTTCATGGGATATCTTTGATGCACTGGTCCCTTCATGGGATATCTTTGATGCACTGGTCCCTTCATGGGATATCTTTGATGCACTGGTCCCTTCATGGGATATCTTTGATGCACTGGTCCCTTCATGGGATATCTGTCCCTTCATGGGATATCTTTGGTGCATGGTCCGTTCATGGGATATCTTTGGTGCACTGGTCCCTTATTGGGATATCTGTCCCTTCATGGGATATCTTTGGTGCACTGGTCCCTTCATGGGATATCTTTGGTGCACTGGTCCCTTCATGGGATATCTTTGGTGCACTGGTCCCTTCATGGGATATCTTTGGTGCACTGGTCCCTTCATAGATATCTTTGGTGCACTGGTCCCTTGATGGGATGTCTTTGATGCACTGGTCCCTTCATGGGATGTCATTGATGCACTGGTCCCTTCATGGGATATCTTTGATGCACTGGTCCCTTCATGGGATATCTGTCCCTTCATGGGATATCTTTGATGCACTGGTCCCTTCATGGGATATCTGTCCCTTTATGGGATATCTTTGATGCACTGGTCCCTTCATGGGATGTCTTTGATGCACTGGTCCCTTCATGGGATATCTTTGATGCAATGGTCCCTTCATGGGATATCTTTGATGCACTGGTCCCTTCATGGGATATCTTTTGTGCACTGGTCCCTTCATGGGAAATCTTTAATGCACTGGTCCCTTCATGGGATATCTGTCCCTTCATGGGGTATCTTTGATGCACTGGTCCCTTCATGGGATATCTGTCCCTTCATGGGATATCTTTGATGCATTGGTCCCTTCATGGGATATCTTTGGTGCACTGGTCCTTTCATGGGATATCTGTCCCTTCATGGGATATCTTTTGTGCACTGGTCCCTTCATGGGATATCTGTCCCTTCATGGGATATCTTTGGTGCACTGGTCCCTTCATGAGATATCTTTGATGCACTGGTCCCTTCATGGGATATCTTTAGTGCACTGGTCCCTTCATGGGATATCTTTAGTGCACTGGTCCCTTCATGGGATATCTTTTGTGCACTGGTCCCTTCATGGGATATCTGTCCCTTCATGGGATATCTTTTGTGCACTGGTCCCTTCATGGGATATCTTTTGTGCACTGGTCCCTTCATGGGATATCTGTCCCTTCATGGGATATCTTTGGTGCACTGGTCCCTTCATGGGATATCTTTGATGCACTGGTCCCTTCATGGGATGTCTTTGATGCACTGGTCCCTTCATGGGATATCTTTGATGCAATGGTCCCTTCATGGGATATCTTTGATGCACTGGTCCCTTCATGGGATATCTTGTGTGCACTGGTCCCTTCATGGGATATCTTTGATGCACTGGTCCCTTCATGGGATATCTTTGATGCACTGGTCCCTTCATGGGATATCTTTAGTGCACTGGTCCCTTCATGGGATATCTTTTGTGCACTGGTCCCTTCATGGGATATCTTTTGTGCACTGGTCCCTTCATGGGATATCTGTCCCTTCATGGGATATCTTTTGTGCACTGGTCCCTTCATGGGATATCTTTTGTGCACTGGTCCCTTCATGGGATATCTGTCCCTTCATGGGATATCTTTGGTGCACTGGTCCCTTCATGGGATATCTTTGATGCACTGGTCCCTTCATGGGATATCTTTGATGCACTGGTCCCTTCATGGGATGTCTTTGATGCACTGGTCCCTTCATGGGATATCTTTGATGCAATGGTCCCTTCATGGGATATCTTTGATGCACTGGTCCCTTCATGGGATATCTTTTGTGCACTGGTCCCTTCATGGGATATCTTTGATGCACTGGTCCCTTCATGGGATATCTGTCCCTTCATGGGATATCTTTGATGCACTGGTCCCTTCATGGGATATCTTTGGTGCACTGGTCCTTTCATGGGATATCTGTCCCTTCATGGGATATCTTTGATGCACTGGTCCCTTCATGGAATATCTGTCCCTTCATGGGCTAACCTTGGTGCACTGGTCCCTTCATGGGATATCAGTCCCTTCATGGGATATCTTTGATGCACTGGTCCCTTCATGGGATATCTTTGGTGCACTGGTCCTTTCATGGGATATCTGTCCCTTCATGGGCTAACCTTGGTGCACTGGTCCCTTCATGGGATATCAGTCCCTTCAATGCGATATCTTTGGTGCACTGGTCCCTTCATGGGATATCTTTGATGCACTGGTCCCTTCATGGGATATCTTTGATGCACTGGTCCCTTCATGGGATATCTTTGATGCACTGGTCCCTTCATGGGATATCTTTGATGCACTGGTCCCTTCATGGGATATCTTTGATGCACTGGTCCCTTCATGGGATATCTTTGGTGCACTGGTCCTTTCATGGGATATCTGTCCCTTAATGGGATATCTTTGATGCACTGGTCCCTTCATGGGATATCTGTCCCTTCATGGGATATCTTTTGTGCACTGGTCCCTTCATGGGATATCTTTGATGCACTGGTCCCTTCATGGGATATCTGTCCCTTCATGGTATATTTTTGATGCACTGGTCCCTTCATGGGATATCTGTCCCTTCATGGGATATCTTTGATGCACTGGTCCCTTCATGGGATATCTGTCCCTTCATGGGATATCTTTGATGCAATGATCCCTTCATGGGATATCTTTGATGCACTGGTCCCTTCATGGGATATCTTTGCACTGGTCCCTTCATGGGATATCTTTGATGCAATGGTCCCTTCATGGGATATCGTTGGTGCACTGGTCCCTTCATGGGATATCTTTTGTGCACTGGTCCCTTCATGGGATATCTGTCCCTTCATGGGATATCTTTGATGCACTGGTCCCTTCATGGGATATAAGTCTCTTCATGGGATATCTTTGGTGCACTGGTCCCTTCATGGGATATCTTTGGTGCACTGGTCCCTTCATGGGATATCTTTGATGCACTGGTCCCTTCATGGGATGTCTTTGATGCACTGGTCCCTTCATGGGATATCTTTGATGCACTGGTCCCTTCATGGGATATCTGTCCCTTCATGGGATATCTTTGATGCACTGGTCCCTTCATGGGATATAAGTCCCTTCATGGGATATCTTTGGTGCACTGGTCCCTTCATGGGATATCTTTGGTGCACTGGTCCCTTCATGGGATATCTTTGATGCACTGGTCCCTTCATGGGATGTCTTTGATGCACTGGTCCCTTCATGGGATATCTTTGATGCACTGGTCCCTTCATGGGATATCTTTGATGCACTGGTCCCTTCATGGGATATCTTTGATGCACTGGTCCCTTCATGGGATATCTTTGGTGCGCTGGTCCCTTCATGGGATATCTGTCCCTTCATGGGATATCTATAATGCACTGGTCCCTTCATGGGATATCGGTCCCTTTTAGGGGATATCTTTGGTGCACTGGTCCCTTCATGGGATATCTGTCCCTTTATGGGATATCTTTGGTGCACTGGTCCCTTCATGGGATATCTGTCCCTTCGTGGGATATCTTTGGTGCACTGGTCCCTTCATGGGATATCTTTGGTGCACTGGTCCCTTCATGGGATGTCTTTGATGCCTGGTCCCTTCATTGGATATCTTTGATGCAATGGTCCCTTCATGGGATATCTTTGATGCACTAGTCCCTTCATGGGATATCTTTTGTGCACTGGTCCCTTCATGGGATATCTGTCCCTTTATGGGATATCTTTGGTGCACTGGTCCCTTCATGGGATATCTGTCCCTTCATGGGATATCTTTTGTGCACTGGTCCCTTCATGGGATATCTGTCCCTTCATGGGATATCTTTTGTGCACTGGTCCCTTGATGGGATATCTGTCCCTTCATGGGATATCTCTGGTGCACTGGTCCCTTCATGGGATATCGGTCCCTTTATGGGATATCTTTGGTGCACTGGTCCCTTCATGGGATATCTGTCCCTTCATGGGATATCTTTTGTGCACTGGTCCCTTGATGGGATATCTGTCCCTTCATGGGATATCTTTGATGCACTGGTCCCTTCATGGGATATCTTTGATGCACTGGTCCCTTCATGGGATATTTTTGATGCACTGGTCCCTTCATGGGATATCTTTGATGCACTGGTCCCTTCATGGGATATCTTTGGTGCACTGGTCCCTTCATGGGATATCTTTGGTGCACTGGTCCCTTCATGGGATATCTTTGGTGCACTGGTCCCTTCATGGGATATCTGTCCCTTCATGGGATATCTTTGGTGCACTGGTCCCTTCATGGGATATCGGTCCCTTTATGGGTTATCTTTGGTGCACTGGTCCCTTCATTGAATATCTGTCCCTTCATGGGATATCTTTTGTGCACTGGTCCCTTCATGGGATATCTTTTGTGCACTGGTCCCTTCATGGGATATCTGTCCCTTCATGGGATATCTTTGATGCACTGGTCCCTTCATGGGATATCTTTGATGCACTGGTCCCTTCATGGGATATCTTTGGTGCACTGGTCCCTTCATGGGATATCTTTGGTGAACTGGTCCCTTCATGGGATATCTGTCCCTTCATGGGATATTTTTGATGCACTGGTCCCTTCATGGGATATCTGTCCCTTCATGGGATATCTTTGGTGCACTGGTCCCTTCATGGGATATCGGTCCCTTTATGGGTTATCTTTGGTGCACTGGTCCCTTCATGGGATATCTGTCCCTTTATGGGTTATCTTTGGTGCACTGGTCCCTTCATGGGATATCTGTCCCTTCATGGGATATCTTTTGTGCACTGGTCCCTTCATGGGATATCTTTTGTGCACTGGTCCCTTCATGGGATATCTGTCCCTTCATGGGATATCTTTGATGCACTGGTCCCTTCATGGGATATCTTTGATGCACTGGTCCCTTCATGGGATATCTTTGATGCACTGGTCCCTTCATGGGATATCTTTGATGCACTGGTCCCTTCATGGGATATCATTGATGCACTGGTCCCTTCATGGGATATCTTTGGTGAACTGGTCCCTTCATGGGATATCTGTCCCTTCATGGGATATCTTTGATGCACTGGTCCCTTCATGGGATCTGTCCCTTCATGGGATATCTTTGATGCACTGGTCCCTTCATGGGATATCTTTGATGCACTGGTCCCTTCATGGGATATCTTTGATGCACTGGTCCCTTCATGGGATATCTTTGATGCACTGGTCCCTTCATGGGATATCTGTCCCTTCATGGGATATCTTTGGTACATGGTCCGTTCATGGGATATCTTTGGTGCACTGGTCCCTTATTGGAATATCTGTCCCTTCATGGGATATCTTTGGTGCACTGGTCCCTTCATGGGATATCTTTGGTGCACTGGTCCCTTCATGGGATATCTTTGGTGCACTGGTCCCTTCATGGGATATCTTTGGTGCACTGGTCCCTTCATAGATATCTTTGGTGCACTGGTCCCTTGATGGGATGTCTTTGATGCACTGGTCCCTTCATGGGATGTCATTGATGCACTGGTCCCTTCATGGGTTATCTTTGATGCACTGGTCCCTTCATGGGATATCTGTCCCTTCATGGGAGATCTTTGATGCACTGGTCCCTTCATGGGATATCTGTCCCTTTATGGGATATCTTTTGTGCACTGGTCCCTTCATGGGATATCTTTTGTGCACTGGTCCCTTCATGGGATATCCGTCCCTTCATGGGATATCTTTGGTGCACTGGTCCCTTCATGGGATATCTTTGATGCACTGGTCCCTTCATGGGATTTCTTTGATGCACTGGTCCCTTCATGGGATATCTTTGATGCAATGGTCCCTTCATGGGATATCTTTGATGCACTGGTCCCTTCATGGGATATCTTTTGTGCACTGGTCCCTTCATGGGATATCTTTGATGCACTGGTCCCTTCATGGGATATCTGTCCCTTCATGGGATATCTTTGGTGAACTGGTCCCTTCATGGGATATCTGTCCCTTCATGGGATATCTTTGATGCACTGGTCCCTTCATGGGATCTGTCCCTTCATGGGATATCTTTGATGCACTGGTCCCTTCATGGGATATCTTTGATGCACTGGTCCCTTCATGGGATATCTTTGATGCACTGGTCCCTTCATGGGATATCTTTGGTGCACTGGTCCCTTCATGGGATATCTTTGGTGCACTGGTCCCTTCATGGGATATCTGTCCCTTCATGGGATATCTTTGGTGCATGGTCCGTTCATGGGATATCTTTGGTGCACTGGTCCCTTATTGGGATATCTGTCCCTTCATGGGATATCTTTGGTGCACTGGTCCCTTCATGGGATATCTTTGGTGCACTGGTCCCTTCATGGGATATCTTTGGTGCACTGGTCCCTTCATGGGATATCTTTGGTGCACTGGTCCCTTCATGGGATATCTTTGGTGCACTGGTCCCTTCATGGGATATCTGTCCCTTTATGGGATATCTTTTGTGCACTGGTCCCTTCATGGGATATCTGTCCCTTCATGGGATATCTTTCGTGCACTGGTCCCTTCATGGGATATCTGTCCCTTCATGGGATATCTTTTGTGCACTGGTCCCTTCATGGGATATCTGTCCCTTCATGGGATATCTTTGGTGCACTGGTCCCTTCATGGGATATCTTTGATGCACTGGTCCCTTCATGGGATGTCTTTGATGCACTGGTCCCTTCATGGGATATCTTTGATGCAATGGTCCCTTCATGGGATATCTTTGATGCACTGGTCCCTTCATGGGATATCTTTTGTGCACTGGTCCCTTCATGGGATATCTTTGATGCACTGGTCCCTTCATGGGATATCTGTCCCTTCATGGGATATCTTTGATGCACTGGTCCCTTCATGGGATATCTGTCCCTTCATGGGATATCTTTGATGCACTGGTCCCTTCATGGGATATCTTTGGTGCACTGGTCCTTTCATGGGATATCTGTCCCTTCATGGGATATCTTTGATGCACTGGTCCCTTCATGGAATATCTGTCCCTTCATGGGCTAACCTTGGTGCACTGGTCCCTTCATATGATATCAGTCCCTTCAATGGGATATCCTTGGTGCACTGGTCCCTTCATGGGATATCTTTGATGCACTGGTCCCTTCATGGGATATCCTTGATGCACTGGTCCCTTCATGGGATATCTTTGATGCACTGGTCCCTTCATGGGATATCTTTGGTGCACTGGTCCTTTCATGGGATATCTGTCCCTTAATGGGATATCTTTGATGCACTGGTCCCTTCATGGGATATCTGTCCCTTCATGGGTTATCTTTTGTGCACTGGTCCCTTCATGGGATATCTTTGATGCACTGGTCCCTTCATGGGATATCTGTCCCTTCATGGGATATCTTTGATGCACTGGTCCCTTCATGGGATATCTGTCCCTTAATGGGATATCTTTGATGCACTGGTCCCTTCATGGGATATCTGTCCCTTCATGGGATATCTTTGATGCAATGGTCCCTTCATGGGATATCTTTGATGCACTGGTCCCTTCATGGGATATCTTTGGTGCACTGGTCCCTTCATGGGATATCTTTGGTGCACTGGTCCCTTCATGGGATATCTTTGATGCACTGGTCCCTTCATGGGATATCTTTGGTGCACTGGTCCCTTCATGGGATATCTGTCCCTTCATGGGATATCTTTGATGCACGGTCCCTTCATGGGATATCTGTCCCTTCATGGGATATCTTTGATGCACTGGTCCCTTCATGGGATATCTGTCCCTTCATGGGATATCTTTGATGCACTGGTCCCTTCATGGGATATCTTTGGTGCACTGGTCCTTTCATGGGATATCTGTCCCTTCATGGGATATCTTTGATGCACTGGTCCCTTCATGGAATATCTGTCCCTTCATGGGCTAAACTTGGTGCACTGGTCCCTTCATGGAATATCTTTGATGCACTGGTCCCTTCATGGGATATCTGTCCCTTCATGGGATATCTTTGATGCACTGGTCCCTTCATGGGATATAAGTCCCTTCATGGGATATCTTTGGTGCACTGGTCCCTTCATGGGATATCTTTGGTGCACTGGTCCCTTCATGGGATATCTTTGATGCACTGGTCCCTTCATGGGATGTCTTTGATGCACTGGTCCCTTCATGGGATATCTTTGATGCACTGGTCCCTTCATGGGATATCTTTGATGCACTGGTCCCTTCATGGGATATCTTTGATGCACTGGTCCCTTCATGGGATATCTTTGGTGCGCTGGTCCCTTCATGGGATATCTGTCCCTTCATGGGATATCTATAATGTACTGGTCCCTTCATGGGATATCGGTCCCTTTTAGGGGATATCTTTGGTGCACTGGTCCCTTCATGGGATATCTGTCCCTTTATGGGATATCTTTGGTGCACTGGTCCCTTCATGGGATATCTGTCCCTTCGTGGGATATCTTTGGTGCACTGGTCCCTTCATGGGATATCTTTGGTGCACTGGTCCCTTCATGGGATGTCTTTGATGCCTGGTCCCTTCATTGGATATCTTTGATGCAATGGTCCCTTCATGGGATATCTTTGATGCACTAGTCCCTTCATGGGATATCTTTTGTGCACTGGTCCCTTCATGGGATATCTGTCCCTTTATGGGATATCTTTGGTGCACTGGTCCCTTCATGGGATATCTGTCCCTTCATGGGATATCTTTTGTGCACTGGTCCCTTCATGGGATATCTGTCCCTTCATGGGATATCTTTTGTGCACTGGTCCCTTGATGGGATATCTGTCCCTTCATGGGATATCTTTGGTGCACTGGTCCCTTCATGGGATATCGGTCCCTTTATGGGATATCTTTGGTGCACTGGTCCCTTCATGGGATATCTGTCCCTTCATGGGATATCTTTTGTGCACTGGTCCCTTGATGGGATATCTGTCCCTTCATGGGATATCTTTGATGCACTGGTCCCTTCATGGGATATCTTTGATGCACTGGTCCCTTCATGGGATATCTTTGATGCACTGGTCCCTTCATGGGATATCTTTGGTGCACTGGTCCCTTCATGGGATATCTTTGGTGCACTGGTCCCTTCATGGGATATCTTTGGTGCACTGGTCCCTTCATGGGATATCTGTCCCTTCATGGGATATCTTTGATGCACTGGTCCCTTCATGGGATATCTTTGATGCACTGGTCCCTTCATGGGATATCTTTGATGCACTGGTCCCTTCATGGGATATCTTTGATGCACTGGTCCCTTCATGGGATATCTGTCCCTTCATGGGATATCTTTGGTGCATGGTCCGTTCATGGGATATCTTTGGTGCACTGGTCCCTTATTGGGATATCTGTCCCTTCATGGGATATCTTTGGTGCACTGGTCCCTTCATGGGATATCTTTGGTGCACTGGTCCCTTCATGGGATATCTTTGGTGCACTGGTCCCTTCATGGGATATCTTTGGTGCACTGGTCCCTTCATAGATATCTTTGGTGCACTGGTCCCTTGATGGGATGTCTTTGATGCACTGGTCCCTTCATGGGATGTCATTGATGCACTGGTCCCTTCATGGGATATCTTTGATGCACTGGTCCCTTCATGGGATATCTGTCCCTTCATGGGATATCTTTGATGCACTGGTCCCTTCATGGGATATCTGTCCCTTTATGGGATATCTTTGATGCACTGGTCCCTTCATGGGATGTCTTTGATGCACTGGTCCCTTCATGGGATATCTTTGATGCAATGGTCCCTTCATGGGATATCTTTGATGCACTGGTCCCTTCATGGGATATCTTTTGTGCACTGGTCCCTTCATGGGAAATCTTTAATGCACTGGTCCCTTCATGGGATATCTGTCCCTTCATGGGGTATCTTTGATGCACTGGTCCCTTCATGGGATATCTGTCCCTTCATGGGATATCTTTGATGCATTGGTCCCTTCATGGGATATCTTTTGTGCACTGGTCCCTTCATGGGATATCTGTCCCTTCATGGGATATCTTTGGTGCACTGGTCCCTTCATGAGATATCTTTGATGCACTGGTCCCTTCATGGGATATCTTTAGTGCACTGGTCCCTTCATGGGATATCTTTAGTGCACTGGTCCCTTCATGGGATATCTTTTGTGCACTGGTCCCTTCATGGGATATCTGTCCCTTCATGGGATATCTTTTGTGCACTGGTCCCTTCATGGGATATCTTTTGTGCACTGGTCCCTTCATGGGATATCTGTCCCTTCATGGGATATCTTTGGTGCACTGGTCCCTTCATGGGATATCTTTGATGCACTGGTCCCTTCATGGGATGTCTTTGATGCACTGGTCCCTTCATGGGATATCTTTGATGCAATGGTCCCTTCATGGGATATCTTTGATGCACTGGTCCCTTCATGGGATATCTTGTGTGCACTGGTCCCTTCATGGGATATCTTTGATGCACTGGTCCCTTCATGGGATATCTTTGATGCACTGGTCCCTTCATGGGATATCTTTAGTGCACTGGTCCCTTCATGGGATATCTTTTGTGCACTGGTCCCTTCATGGGATATCTTTTGTGCACTGGTCCCTTCATGGGATATCTGTCCCTTCATGGGATATCTTTTGTGCACTGGTCCCTTCATGGGATATCTGTCCCTTCATGGGATATCTTTGGTGCACTGGTCCCTTCATGGGATATCTTTGATGCACTGGTCCCTTCATGGGATATCTTTGATGCACTGGTCCCTTCATGGGATATCTTTGATGCACTGGTCCCTTCATGGGATATCTTTGATGCAATGGTCCCTTCATGGGATATCTTTGATGCACTGGTCCCTTCATGGGATATCTTTTGTGCACTGGTCCCTTCATGGGATATCTTTGATGCACTGGTCCCTTCATGGGATATCTGTCCCTTCATGGGATATCTTTGATGCACTGGTCCCTTCATGGGATATCTTTGGTGCACTGGTCCTTTCATGGGATATCTGTCCCTTCATGGGATATCTTTGATGCACTGGTCCCTTCATGGAATATCTGTCCCTTCATGGGCTAACCTTGGTGCACTGGTCCCTTCATGGGATATCAGTCCCTTCATGGGATATCTTTGATGCACTGGTCCCTTCATGGGATATCTTTGGTGCACTGGTCCTTTCATGGGATATCTGTCCCTTCATGGGCTAACCTTGGTGCACTGGTCCCTTCATGGGATATCAGTCCCTTCAATGGGATATCTTTGGTGCACTGGTCCCTTCATGGGATATCTTTGATGCACTGGTCCCTTCATGGGATATCTTTGATGCACTGGTCCCTTCATGGGATATCTTTGATGCACTGGTCCCTTCATGGGATATCTTTGATGCACTGGTCCCTTCATGGGATACCTTTGATGCACTGGTCCCTTCATGGGATATCTTTGGTGCACTGGTCCTTTCATGGGATATCTGTCCCTTAATGGGATATCTTTGATGCACTGGTCCCTTCATGGGATATCTGTCCCTTCATGGGATATCTTTTGTGCACTGGTCCCTTCATGGGATATCTTTGATGCACTGGTCCCTTCATGGGATATCTGTCCCTTCATGGTATATTTTTGATGCACTGGTCCCTTCATGGGATATCTGTCCCTTCATGGGATATCTTTGATGCACTGGTCCCTTCATGGGATATCTGTCCCTTCATGGGATATCTTTGATGCAATGGTCCCTTCATGGGATATCTTTGATGCACTGGTCCCTTCATGGGATATCTTTGCACTGGTCCCTTCATGGGATATCTTTGATGCAATGGTCCCTTCATGGGATATCGTTGGTGCACTGGTCCCTTCATGGGATATCTTTTGTGCACTGGTCCCTTCATGGGATATCTGTCCCTTCATGGGATATCTTTGATGCACTGGTCCCTTCATGGGATATAAGTCCCTTCATGGGATATCTTTGGTGCACTGGTCCCTTCATGGGATATCTTTGGTGCACTGGTCCCTTCATGGGATATCTTTGATGCACTGGTCCCTTCATGGGATGTCTTTGATGCACTGGTCCCTTCATGGGATATCTTTGATGCACTGGTCCCTTCATGGGATATCTGTCCCTTCATGGGATATCTTTGATGCACTGGTCCCTTCATGGGATATAAGTCCCTTCATGGGATATCTTTGGTGCACTGGTCCCTTCATGGGATATCTTTGGTGCACTGGTCCCTTCATGGGATATCTTTGATGCACTGGTCCCTTCATGGGATGTCTTTGATGCACTGGTCCCTTCATGGGATATCTTTGATGCACTGGTCCCTTCATGGGATATCTTTGATGCACTGGTCCCTTCATGGGATATCTTTGATGCACTGGTCCCTTCATGGGATATCTTTGATGCACTGGTCCCTTCATGGGATATCTTTGGTGCGCTGGTCCCTTCATGGGATATCTGTCCCTTCATGGGATATCTATAATGCACTGGTCCCTTCATGGGATATCGGTCCCTTTTAGGGGATATCTTTGGTGCACTGGTCCCTTCATGGGATATCTGTCCCTTTATGGGATATCTTTGGTGCACTGGTTCCTTCATGGGATATCTGTCCCTTCGTGGGATATCTTTGGTGCACTGGTCCCTTCATGGGATATCTTTGGTGCACTGGTCCCTTCATGGGATGTCTTTGATGCCTGGTCCCTTCATTGGATATCTTTGATGCAATGGTCCCTTCATGGGATATCTTTGATGCACTAGTCCCTTCATGGGATATCTTTTGTGCACTGGTCCCTTCATGGGATATCTGTCCCTTTATGGGATATCTTTGGTGCACTGGTCCCTTCATGGGATATCTGTCCCTTCATGGGATATCTTTTGTGCACTGGTCCCTTCATGGGATATCTGTCCCTTCATGGGATATCTTTTGTGCACTGGTCCCTTGATGGGATATCTTTGGTGCACTGGTCCCTTCATGGGATATCGGTCCCTTTATGGGATATCTTTGGTGCACTGGTCCCTTCATGGGATATCTGTCCCTTCATGGGATATCTTTTGTGCACTGGTCCCTTGATGGGATATCTGTCCCTTCATGGGATATCTTTGATGCACTGGTCCCTTCATGGGATATCTTTGATGCACTGGTCCCTTCATGGGATATTTTTGATGCACTGGTCCCTTCATGGGATATCTTTGATGCACTGGTCCCTTCATGGGATATCTTTGGTGCACTGGTCCCTTCATGGGATATCTTTGGTGCACTGGTCCCTTCATGGGATATCTTTGGTGCACTGGTCCCTTCATGGGATATCTGTCCCTTCATGGGATATCTTTGGTGCACTGGTCCCTTCATGGGATATCGGTCCCTTTATGGGTTATCTTTGGTGCACTGGTCCCTTCATTGAATATCTGTCCCTTCATGGGATATCTTTTGTGCACTGGTCCCTTCATGGGATATCTTTTGTGCACTGGTCCCTTCATGGGATATCTGTCCCTTCATGGGATATCTTTGATGCACTGGTCCCTTCATGGGATATCTTTGATGCACTGGTCCCTTCATGGGATATCTTTGGTGCACTGGTCCCTTCATGGGATATCTTTGGTGAACTGGTCCCTTCATGGGATATCTGTCCCTTCATGGGATATTTTTGATGCACTGGTCCCTTCATGGGATATCTGTCCCTTCATGGGATATCTTTGGTGCACTGGTCCCTTCATGGGATATCGGTCCCTTTATGGGTTATCTTTGGTGCACTGGTCCCTTCATGGGATATCTGTCCCTTTATGGGTTATCTTTGGTGCACTGGTCCCTTCATGGGATATCTGTCCCTTCATGGGATATCTTTTGTGCACTGGTCCCTTCATGGGATATCTTTTGTGCACTGGTCCCTTCATGGGATATCTGTCCCTTCATGGGATATCTTTGATGCACTGGTCCCTTCATGGGATATCTTTGATGCACTGGTCCCTTCATGGGATATCTTTGATGCACTGGTCCCTTCATGGGATATCTTTGATGCACTGGTCCCTTCATGGGATATCATTGATGCACTGGTCCCTTCATGGGATATCTTTGGTGAACTGGTCCCTTCATGGGATATCTGTCCCTTCATGGGATATCTTTGATGCACTGGTCCCTTCATGGGATCTGTCCCTTCATGGGATATCTTTGATGCACTGGTCCCTTCATGGGATATCTTTGATGCACTGGTCCCTTCATGGGATATCTTTGATGCACTGGTCCCTTCATGGGATATCTTTGATGCACTGGTCCCTTCATGGGATATCTTTGATGCACTGGTCCCTTCATGGGATATCTGTCCCTTCATGGGATATCTTTGGTGCATGGTCCGTTCATGGGATATCTTTGGTGCACTGGTCCCTTATTGGGATATCTGTCCCTTCATGGGATATCTTTGGTGCACTGGTCCCTTCATGGGATATCTTTGGTGCACTGGTCCCTTCATGGGATATCTTTGGTGCACTGGTCCCTTCATGGGATATCTTTGGTGCACTGGTCCCTTCATAGATATCTTTGGTGCACTGGTCCCTTGATGGGATGTCTTTGATGCACTGGTCCCTTCATGGGATGTCATTGATGCACTGGTCCCTTCATGGGATATCTTTGATGCACTGGTCCCTTCATGGGATATCTGTCCCTTCATGGGAGATCTTTGATGCACTGGTCCCTTCATGGGATATCTGTCCCTTTATGGGATATCTTTTGTGCACTGGTCCCTTCATGGGATATCTTTTGTGCACTGGTCCCTTCATGGGATATCCGTCCCTTCATGGGATATCTTTGGTGCACTGGTCCCTTCATGGGATATCTTTGATGCACTGGTCCCTTCATGGGATGTCTTTGATGCACTGGTCCCTTCATGGGATATCTTTGATGCAATGGTCCCTTCATGGGATATCTTTGATGCACTGGTCCCTTCATGGGATATCTTTTGTGCACTGGTCCCTTCATGGGATATCTTTGATGCACTGGTCCCTTCATGGGATATCTGTCCCTTCATGGGATATCTTTGGTGAACTGGTCCCTTCATGGGATATCTGTCCCTTCATGGGATATCTTTGATGCACTGGTCCCTTCATGGGATCTGTCCCTTCATGGGATATCTTTGATGCACTGGTCCCTTCATGGGATATCTTTGATGCACTGGTCCCTTCATGGGATATCTTTGATGCACTGGTCCCTTCATGGGATATCTTTGGTGCACTGGTCCCTTCATGGGATATCTTTGGTGCACTGGTCCCTTCATGGGATATCTGTCCCTTCATGGGATATCTTTGGTGCATGGTCCGTTCATGGGATATCTTTGGTGCACTGGTCCCTTATTGGGATATCTGTCCCTTCATGGGATATCTTTGGTGCACTGGTCCCTTCATGGGATATCTTTGGTGCACTGGTCCCTTCATGGGATATCTTTGGTGCACTGGTCCCTTCATGGGATATCTTTGGTGCACTGGTCCCTTCATGGGATATCTTTGGTGCACTGGTCCCTTCATGGGATATCTGTCCCTTTATGGGATATCTTTTGTGCACTGGTCCCTTCATGGGATATCTGTCCCTTCATGGGATATCTTTCGTGCACTGGTCCCTTCATGGGATATCTGTCCCTTCATGGGATATCTTTTGTGCACTGGTCCCTTCATGGGATATCTGTCCCTTCATGGGATATCTTTGGTGCACTGGTCCCTTCATGGGATATCTTTGATGCACTGGTCCCTTCATGGGATGTCTTTGATGCACTGGTCCCTTCATGGGATATCTTTGATGCAATGGTCCCTTCATGGGATATCTTTGATGCACTGGTCCCTTCATGGGATATCTTTTGTGCACTGGTCCCTTCATGGGATATCTTTGATGCACTGGTCCCTTCATGGGATATCTGTCCCTTCATGGGATATCTTTGATGCACTGGTCCCTTCATGGGATATCTGTCCCTTCATGGGATATCTTTGATGCACTGGTCCCTTCATGGGATATCTTTGGTGCACTGGTCCTTTCATGGGATATCTGTCCCTTCATGGGATATCTTTGATGCACTGGTCCCTTCATGGGATATCAGTCCCTTCAATGGGATATCCTTGGTGCACTGGTCCCTTCATGGGATATCTTTGATGCACTGGTCCCTTCATGGGATATCTTTGATGCACTGGTCCCTTCATGGGATATCTTTGATGCACTGGTCCCTTCATGGGATATCTTTGGTGCACTGGTCCTTTCATGGGATATCTGTCCCTTAATGGGATATCTTTGATGCACTGGTCCCTTCATGGGATATCTGTCCCTTCATGGGTTATCTTTTGTGCACTGGTCCCTTCATGGGATATCTTTGATGCACTGGTCCCTTCATGGGAAATCTGTCCCTTCATGGGATATCTTTGATGCACTGGTCCCTTCATGGGATATCTGTCCCTTAATGGGATATCTTTGATGCACTGGTCCCTTCATGGGATATCTGTCCCTTCATGGGATATCTTTGATGCAATGGTCCCTTCATGGGATATCTTTGATGCACTGGTCCCTTCATGGGATATCTTTGGTGCACTGGTCCCTTCATGGGATATCTTTGGTGCACTGGTCCCTTCATGGGATATCTTTGATGCACTGGTCCCTTCATGGGATATCTTTGGTGCACTGGTCCCTTCATGGGATATCTGTCCCTTCATGGGATATCTTTGATGCACGGTCCCTTCATGGGATATCTGTCCCTTCATGGGATATCTTTGATGCACTGGTCCCTTCATGGGATATCTGTCCCTTCATGGGATATCTTTGATGCACTGGTCCCTTCATGGGATATCTTTGGTGCACTGGTCCTTTCATGGGATATCTGTCCCTTCATGGGATATCTTTGATGCACTGGTCCCTTCATGGAATATCTGTCCCTTCATGGGCTAAACTTGGTGCACTGGTCCCTTCATGGAATATCTTTGATGCACTGGTCCCTTCATGGGATATCTGTCCCTTCATGGGATATCTTTGATGCACTGGTCCCTTCATGGGATATAAGTCCCTTCATGGGATATCTTTGGTGCACTGGTCCCTTCATGGGATATCTTTGGTGCACTGGTCCCTTCATGGGATATCTTTGATGCACTGGTCCCTTCATGGGATGTCTTTGATGCACTGGTCCCTTCATGGGATATCTTTGATGCACTGGTCCCTTCATGGGATATCTTTGATGCACTGGTCCCTTCATGGGATATCTTTGATGCACTGGTCCCTTCATGGGATATCTTTGGTGCGCTGGTCCCTTCATGGGATATCTGTCCCTTCATGGGATATCTATAATGTACTGGTCCCTTCATGGGATATCGGTCCCTTTTAGGGGATATCTTTGGTGCACTGGTCCCTTCATGGGATATCTGTCCCTTTATGGGATATCTTTGGTGCACTGGTCCCTTCATGGGATATCTGTCCCTTCCTGGGATATCTTTGGTGCACTGGTCCCTTCATGGGATATCTTTGGTGCACTGGTCCCTTCATGGGATGTCTTTGATGCCTGGTCCCTTCATTGGATATCTTTGATGCAATGGTCCCTTCATGGGATATCTTTGATGCACTAGTCCCTTCATGGGATATCTTTTGTGCACTGGTCCCTTCATGGGATATCTGTCCCTTTATGGGATATCTTTGGTGCACTGGTCCCTTCATGGGATATCTGTCCCTTCATGGGATATCTTTTGTGCACTGGTCCCTTCATGGGATATCTGTCCCTTCATGGGATATCTTTTGTGCACTGGTCCCTTGATGGGATATCTGTCCCTTCATGGGATATCTTTGGTGCACTGGTCCCTTCATGGGATATCGGTCCCTTTATGGGATATCTTTGGTGCACTGGTCCCTTCATGGGATATCTGTCCCTTCATGGGATATCTTTTGTGCACTGGTCCCTTGATGGGATATCTGTCCCTTCATGGGATATCTTTGATGCACTGGTCCCTTCATGGGATATCTTTGATGCACTGGTCCCTTCATGGGATATCTTTGATGCACTGGTCCCTTCATGGGATATCTTTGGTGCACTGGTCCCTTCATGGGATATCTTTGGTGCACTGGTCCCTTCATGGGATATCTTTGGTGCACTGGTCCCTTCATGGGATATCTGTCCCTTCATGGGATATCTTTGGTGCACTGGTCCCTTCATGGGATATCGGTCCCTTTATGGGTTATCTTTGGTGCACTGGTCCCTTCATTGAATATCTGTCCCTTCATGGGATATCTTTTGTGCACTGGTCCCTTCATGGGATATCTTTTGTGCACTGGTCCCTTCATGGGATATCTGTCCCTTCATGGGATATCTTTGATGCACTGGTCCCTTCATGGGATATCTTTGATGCACTGGTCCCTTCATGGGATATCTTTGGTGCACTGGTCCCTTCATGGGATATCTTTGGTGAACTGGTCCCTTCATGGGATATCTGTCCCTTCATGGGATATTTTTGATGCACTGGTCCCTTCATGGGATATCTGTCCCTTCATGGGATATCTTTGGTGCACTGGTCCCTTCATGGGATATCGGTCCCTTTATGGGTTATCTTTGGTGCACTGGTCCCTTCATGGGATATCTGTCCCTTTATGGGTTATCTTTGGTGCACTGGTCCCTTCATGGGATATCTGTCCCTTCATGGGATATCTTTTGTGCACTGGTCCCTTCATGGGATATCTTTTGTGCACTGGTCCCTTCATGGGATATCTGTCCCTTCATGGGATATCTTTGATGCACTGGTCCCTTCATGGGATATCTTTGATGCACTGGTCCCTTCATGGGATATCTTTGATGCACTGGTCCCTTCATGGGATATCTTTGATGCACTGGTCCCTTCATGGGATATCATTGATGCACTGGTCCCTTCATGAGATATCTTTGGTGAACTGGTCCCTTCATGGGATATCTGTCCCTTCATGGGATATCTTTGATGCACTGGTCCCTTCATGGGATCTGTCCCTTCATGGGATATCTTTGATGCACTGGTCCCTTCATGGGATATCTTTGATGCACTGGTCCCTTCATGGGATATCTTTGATGCACTGGTCCCTTCATGGGATATCTTTGATGCACTGGTCCCTTCATGGGATATCTGTCCCTTCATGGGATATCTTTGGTGCATGGTCCGTTCATGGGATATCTTTGGTGCACTGGTCCCTTATTGGGATATCTGTCCCTTCATGGGATATCTTTGGTGCACTGGTCCCTTCATGGGATATCTTTGGTGCACTGGTCCCTTCATGGGATATCTTTGGTGCACTGGTCCCTTCATGGGATATCTTTGGTGCACTGGTCCCTTCATAGATATCTTTGGTGCACTGGTCCCTTGATGGGATGTCTTTGATGCACTGGTCCCTTCATGGGATGTCATTGATGCACTGGTCCCTTCATGGGATATCTTTGATGCACTGGTCCCTTCATGGGATATCTGTCCTTTCATGGGATATCTTTGATGCACTGGTCCCTTCATGGGATATCTGTCCCTTTATGGGATATCTTTGATGCACTGGTCCCTTCATGGGATGTCTTTGATGCACTGGTCCCTTCATGGGATATCTTTGATGCAATGGTCCCTTCATGGGATATCTTTGATGCACTGGTCCCTTCATGGGATATCTTTTGTGCACTGGTCCCTTCATGGGAAATCTTTAATGCACTGGTCCCTTCATGGGATATCTGTCCCTTCATGGGATATCTTTGATGCACTGGTCCCTTCATGGGATATCTGTCCCTTCATGGGATATCTTTGATGCACTGGTCCCTTCATGGGATATCTTTGGTGCACTGGTCCTTTCATGGGATATCTGTCCCTTCATGGGATATCTTTTGTGCACTGGTCCCTTCATGGGATGTCTGTCCCTTCATGGGATATCTTTGGTGCACTGGTCCCTTCATGAGATATCTTTGATGCACTGGTCCCTTCATGGGATATCTTTAGTGCACTGGTCCCTTCATGGGATATCTTTAGTGCACTGGTCCCTTCATGGGATATCTTTTGTGCACTGGTCCCTTCATGGGATATCTGTCCCTTCATGGGATATCTTTTGTGCACTGGTCCCTTCATGGGATATCTTTTGTGCACTGGTCCCTTCATGGGATATCTGTCCCTTCATGGGATATCTTTGGTGCACTGGTCCCTTCATGGGATATCTTTGATGCACTGGTCCCTTCATGGGATGTCTTTGATGCACTGGTCCCTTCATGGGATATCTTTGATGCAATGGTCCCTTCATGGGATATCTTTGATGCACTGGTCCCTTCATGGGATATCTTGTGTGCACTGGTCCCTTCATGGGATATCTTTGATGCACTGGTCCCTTCATGGGATATCTTTGATGCACTGGTCCCTTCATGGGATATCTTTAGTGCACTGGTCCCTTCATGGGATATCTTTAGTGCACTGGTCCCTTCATGGGATATCTTTTGTGCACTGGTCCCTTCATGGGATATCTGTCCCTTCATGGGATATCTTTTGTGCACTGGTCCCTTCATGGGATATCTTTTGTGCACTGGTCCCTTCATGGGATATCTGTCCCTTCATGGGATATCTTTGGTGCACTGGTCCCTTCATGGGATATCTTTGATGCACTGGTCCCTTCATGGGATATCTTTGATGCACTGGTCCCTTCATGGGATGTCTTTGATGCACTGGTCCCTTCATGGGATATCTTTGATGCAATGGTCCCTTCATGGGATATCTTTGATGCACTGGTCCCTTCATGGGATATCTTTTGTGCACTGGTCCCTTCATGGGATATCTTTGATGCACTGGTCCCTTCATGGGATATCTGTCCCTTCATGGGATATCTTTGATGCACTGGTCCCTTCATGGGATATCTTTGGTGCACTGGTCCTTTCATGGGATATCTGTCCCTTCATGGGATATCTTTGATGCACTGGTCCCTTCATGGAATATCTGTCCCTTCATGGGCTAACCTTGGTGCACTGGTCCCTTCATGGGATATCAGTCCCTTCATGGGATATCTTTGATGCACTGGTCCCTTCATGGGATATCTTTGGTGCACTGGTCCTTTCATGGGATATCTGTCCCTTCATGGGCTAACCTTGGTGCACTGGTCCCTTCATGGGATATCAGTCCCTTCAATGGGATATCTTTGGTGCACTGGTCCCTTCATGGGATATCTTTGATGCACTGGTCCCTTCATGGGATATCTTTGATGCACTGGTCCCTTCATGGGATATCTTTGATGCACTGGTCCCTTCATGGGATATCTTTGATGCACTGGTCCCTTCATGGGATATCTTTGATGCACTGGTCCCTTCATGGGATATCTTTGGTGCACTGGTCCTTTCATGGGATATCTGTCCCTTAATGGGATATCTTTGATGCACTGGTCCCTTCATGGGATATCTGTCCCTTCATGTGATATCTTTTGTGCACTGGTCCCTTCATGGGATATCTTTGATGCACTGGTCCCTTCATGGGATATCTGTCCCTTCATGGTATATTTTTGATGCACTGGTCCCTTCATGGGATATCTGTCCCTTCATGGGATATCTTTGATGCACTGGTCCCTTCATGGGATATCTGTCCCTTCATGGGATATCTTTGATGCAATGGTCCCTTCATGGGATATCTTTGATGCACTGGTCCCTTCATGGGATATCTTTGCACTGGTCCCTTCATGGGATATCTTTGATGCAATGGTCCCTTCATGGGATATCGTTGGTGCACTGGTCCCTTCATGGGATATCTTTTGTGCACTGGTCCCTTCATGGGATATCGGTCCCTTTATGGGATATCTTTGGTGCACTGGTCCCTTCATGGGATATCTGTCCCTTCATGGGATATCTTTTGTGCACTGGTCCCTTCATGGGATATCTTTTGTGCACTGGTCCCTTCATGGGATATCTTTGATGCACTGGTCCCTTCATGGGATATCTTTGATGCACTGGTCACTTCATGGGATATCATTTATGCACTGGTCCCTTCATGGGATATCTTTGGTGAACTGGTCCCTTCATGGGATATATGTCCCTTCATGGGATATTTTTGATGCACTGGTCCCTTCATGGGATATCTGTCCCTTCATGGGATATCTTTGGTGCACTGGTCCCTTCATGGGATATCGGTCCCTTTATGGGTTATCTTTGGTGCACTGGTCCCTTCATGGGATATCTGTCCCTTTATGGGTTATCTTTGGTGCACTGGTCCCTTCATGGGATATCTGTCCCTTCATGGGATATCTTTTGTGCACTGGTCCCTTCATGGGATATCTTTTGTGCACTGGTCCCTTCATGGGATATCTGTCCCTTCATGGGATATCTTTGATGCACTGGTCCCTTCATGGGATATCTTTGATGCACTGGTCCCTTCATGGGATATCTTTGATGCACTGGTCCCTTCATGGGATATATTTGATGCACTGGTCCCTTCATGGGATATCATTGATGCACTGGTCCCTTCATGGGATATCTTTGGTGAACTGGTCCCTTCATGGGATATCTGTCCCTTCATGGGATATCTTTGATGCACTGGTCCCTTCATGGGATCTGTCCCTTCATGGGATATCTTTGATGAACTGGTCCCTTCATGGGATATCTTTGATGCACTGGTCCCTTCATGGGATATCTTTGATGCACTGGTCCCTTCATGGGATATCTTTGATGCACTGGTCCCTTCATGGGATATCTGTCCCTTCATGGGATATCTTTGATGCATGGTCCGTTCATGGGATATCTTTGGTGCACTGGTCCCTTATTGGGATATCTGTCCCTTCATGGGATATCTTTGGTGCACTGGTCCCTTCATGGGATATCTTTGGTGCACTGGTCCCTTCATGGGATATCTTTGGTGCACTGGTCCCTTCATGGGATATCTTTGGTGCACTGGTCCCTTCATAGATATCTTTGGTGCACTGGTCCCTTGATGGGATGTCTTTGATGCACTGGTCCCTTCATGGGATGTCATTGATGCACTGGTCCCTTCATGGGATATCTTTGATGCACTGGTCCCTTCATGGGATATCTGTCCCTTCATGGGATATCTTTGATGCACTGGTCCCTTCATGGGATATCTGTCCCTTTATGGGATATCTTTTGTGCACTGGTCCCTTCATGGGATATCTTTTGTGCACTGGTCCCTTCATGGGATATCCGTCCCTTCATGGGATATCTTTGGTGCACTGGTCCCTTCATGGGATATCTTTGATGCACTGGTCCCTTCATGGGATGTCTTTGATGCACTGGTCCCTTCATGGGATATCTTTGATGCAATGGTCCCTTCATGGGATATCTTTGATGCACTGGTCCCTTCATGGGATATCTTTTGTGCACTGGTCCCTTCATGGGAAATCTTTAATGCACTGGTCCCTTCATGGGATATCTGTCCCTTCATGGGATATCTTTGATGCACTGGTCCCTTCATGGGATATCTGTCCCTTCATGGGATATCTTTGATGCACTGGTCCCTTCATGGGATATCTTTGGTGCACTGGTCCTTTCATGGGATATCTGTCCCTTCATGGGATATCTTTTGTGCACTGGTCCCTTCATGGGATATCTGTCCCTTCATGGGATATCTTTGGTGCACTGGTCCCTTCATGAGATATCTTTGATGCACTGGTCCCTTCATGGGATATCTTTAGTGCACTGGTCCCTTCATGGGATATCTTTAGTGCACTGGTCCCTTCATGGGATATCTTTTGTGCACTGGTCCCTTCATGGGATATCTGTCCCTTCATGGGATATCTTTTGTGCACTGGTCCCTTCATGGGATATCTTTTGTGCACTGGTCCCTTCATGGGATATCTGTCCCTTCATGGGATATCTTTGGTGCACTGGTCCCTTCATGGGATATCTTTGATGCACTGGTCCCTTCATGGGATGTCTTTGATGCACTGGTCCCTTCATGGGATATCTTTGATGCAATGGTCCCTTCATGGGATATCTTTGATGCACTGGTCCCTTCATGGGATATCTTGTGTGCACTGGTCCCTTCATGGGATATCTTTGATGCACTGGTCCCTTCATGGGATATCTTTGATGCACTGGTCCCTTCATGGGATATCTTTAGTGCACTGGTCCCTTCATGGGATATCTTTAGTGCACTGGTCCCTTCATGGGATATCTTTTGTGCACTGGTCCCTTCATGGGATATCTGTCCCTTCATGGGATATCTTTTGTGCACTGGTCCCTTCATGGGATATCTGTCCCTTCATGGGATATCTTTGGTGCACTGGTCCCTTCATGGGATATCTTTGATGCACTGGTCCCTTCATGGGATATCTTTGATGCACTGGTCCCTTCATGGGATGTCTTTGATGCACTGGTCCCTTCATGGGGTATCTTTGATGCAATGGTCCCTTCATGGGATATCTTTGATGCACTGGTCCCTTCATGGGATATCTTGTGTGCACTGGTCCCTTCATGGGATATCTTTGATGCACTGGTCCCTTCATGGGATATCTGTCCCTTCATGGGATATCTTTGATGCACTGGTCCCTTCATGGGATATCTGTCCCTTCATGGGATATCTTTGATGCACTGGTCCCTTCTTGGGATATCTTTGGTGCACTGGTCCTTTCATGCGATATCTGTCCCTTCATGGGATATCTTTGATGCACTGGTCCCTTCATGGAATATCTGTCCCTTCATGGGCTAACCTTGGTGCACTGGTCCATTCATGGGATATCAGTCCCTTCATGGGATATCTTTGATGCACTGGTCCCTTCATGGGATATCTTTGGTGCACTGGTCCTTTCATGGGATATCTGTCCCTTCATGGGATATCTTTGATGCACTGGTCCCTTCATGGAATATCTGTCCCTTCATGGGCTAACCTTGGTGCACTGGTCCCTTCATGGGATATCAGTCCCTTCAATGGGATATCATTGGTGCACTGGTCCCTTCATAGGATATCTTTGATGCACTGGTCCCTTCATGGGATATCTTTGATGCACTGGTCCCTTCATGGGATATCTTTGATGCACTGGTCCCTTCATGGGATATCTTTGGTGCACTGGTCCTTTCATGGGATATCTGTCCCTTAATGGGATATCTTTGATGCACTGGTCCCTTCATGGGATATCTGTCCCTTCATGGGATATCTTTTGTGCACTGGTCCCTTCATGGGATATCTTTGATGCACTGGTCCCTTCATGGGATATCTGTCCCTTCATGGGATATCTTTGATGCACTGGTCCCTTCATGGGATATCTGTCCCTTCATGGGATATCTTTGATGCACTGGTCCCTTCATGGGATATCTGTCCCTTCATGGGATATCTTTGATGCAATGGTCCCTTCATGGGATATCTTTGATGCACTGGTCCCTTCATGGGATATCTTTGATGTACTGGTCCCTTCATGGGATATCTTTGGTGCACTGGTCCCTTCATGGGATATCTTTGATGCACTGGTCCCTTCATGGGATATCTTTGGTGCACTGGTCCTTTCATGGGATATCTGTCCCTTCATGGGATATCTTTGATGCACTGGTCCCTTCATGGGATATCTGTCCCTTCATGGGATATCTTTTGTGCACTGGTCCCTTCATGGGATATCTTTGGTGCACTGGTCCCTTCATGGGATATCGATCCCTTTATGAGATATCTTTAATGCACTGGTCCCTTCATGGGATATCTGTCCCTTCATGGGATATCTTTTGTGCACTGGTCCCTTCATGGGATATCTTTGATGCACTGGTCCCTTCATAGGATATCTTTGATGCACTGGTCCCTTCATGGGACATCTTTGATGCACTGGTCCCTTCATGGGATATCTTTGATGCACTGGTCCCTTCATGGGATATCTTTGATGCACTGGTCCCTTCATGGGATATCTTTGATGCAATGGTCCCTTCATGGGATATCTTTGGTGCACTGGTCCCTTCATGGGATATCTGTCCCTTCATGGGATATCTTTGGTGCACTGGTCCCTTCATGGGATATCTGTCCCTTTATGGGTTATCTTTGGTGCACTGGTCCCTTCATGGGATATCTGTCCCTTCATGGGATATCTTTTGTGCACTGGTCCCTTCATGGGATATCTTTTGTGCACTGGTCCCTTCATGGGATATCTGTCCCTTCATGGGATATCTTTGATGCACTGGTCCCTTCATGGGATATCTTTGATGCACTGGTCCCTTCATGGGATATCTTTGATGCACTGGTCCCTTCATGGGATATCTTTGATGCACTGGTCCCTTCATGGGATATCTTTGATGCACTGGTCCCTTCATGGGATATCATTGATGCACTGGTCCCTTCATGGGATATCTTTGGTGAACTGGTCCCTTCATGGGATATCTGTCCCTTCATGGGATATCTTTGATGCACTGGTCCCTTCATGGGATCTGTCCCTTCATGGGATATCTTTGATGCACTGGTCCCTTCATGGGATATTTTTGATGCACTGGTCCCTTCATGGGATATCTTTGATGCACTGGTCCCTTCATGGGATATCTTTGATGCACTGGTCCCTTCATGGGATATCTGTCCCTTCATGGGATATCTTTGGTGCATGGTCCGTTCATGGGATATCTTTGGTGCACTGGTCCCTTATTGGGATATCTGTCCCTTCATGGGATATCTTTGGTGCACTGGTCCCTTCATGGGATATCTTTGGTGCACTGGTCCCTTCATGGGATATCTTTGGTGCACTGGTCCCTTCATGGGATATCTTTGGTGCACTGGTCCCTTCATGGATATCTTTGGTGCACTGGTCCCTTGATGGGATGTCTTTGATGCACTGGTCCCTTCATGGGATGTCATTGATGCACTGGTCCCTTCATGGGATATCTTTGATGCACTGGTCCCTTCATGGGATATCTGTCCCTTCATGGGATATCTTTGATGCACTGGTCCCTTCATGGGATATCTGTCCCTTTATGGGATATCTTTTGTGCACTGATCCCTTCATGGGATATCTTTTGTGCACTGGTCCCTTCATGGGATATCCGTCCCTTCATGGGATATCTTTGGTGCACTGGTCCCTTCATGGGATATCTTTGATGCACTGGTCCCTTCATGGGATGTCTTTGATGCACTGGTCCCTTCATGGGATATCTTTGATGCAATGGTCCCTTCATGGGATATCTTTGATGCACTGGTCCCTTCATGGGATATCTTTTGTGCACTGGTCCCTTCATGGGATATCTTTGATGCACTGGTCCCTTCATGGGATATCTGTCCCTTCATGGGATATCTTTGATGCACTGGTCCCTTCATGGGATATCTTTGGTGCACTGGTCCTTTCATGGGATATCTGTCCCTTCATGGGATATCTTTGATGCACTGGTCCCTTCATGGAATATCTGTCCCTTCATGGGCTAACCTTGGTGCACTGGTCCCTTCATGGGATATCAGTCCCTTCATGGGATATCTTTGATGCACTGGTCCCTTCATGGGATATCTTTGGTGCACTGGTCCTTTCATGGGATATCTGTCCCTTCATGGGCTAACCTTGGTGCACTGGTCCCTTCATGGGATATCAGTCCCTTCAATGGGATATCTTTGGTGCACTGGTCCCTTCATGGGATATCTTTGATGCACTGGTCCCTTCATGGGATATCTTTGATGCACTGGTCCCTTCATGGGATATCTTTGATGCACTGGTCCCTTCATGGGATATCTTTGATGCACTGGTCCCTTCATGGGATATCTTTGATGCACTGGTCCCTTCATGGGATATCTTTGGTGCACTGGTCCTTTCATGGGATATCTGTCCCTTAATGGGATATCTTTGATGCACTGGTCCCTTCATGGGATATCTGTCCCTTCATGGGATATCTTTTGTGCACTGGTCCCTTCATGGGATATCTTTGATGCACTGGTCCCTTCATGGGATATCTGTCCCTTCATGGTATATTTTTGATGCACTGGTCCCTTCATGGGATATCTGTCCCTTCATGGGATATCTTTGATGCACTGGTCCCTTCATGGGATATCTGTCCCTTCATGGGATATCTTTGATGCAATGGTCCCTTCATGGGATATCTTTGATGCACTGGTCCCTTCATGGGATATCTTTGCACTGGTCCCTTCATGGGATATCTTTGATGCAATGGTCCCTTCATGGGATATCGTTGGTGCACTGGTCCCTTCATGGGATATCTTTTGTGCACTGGTCCCTTCATGGGATATCGGTCCCTTTATGGGATATCTTTGGTGCACTGGTCCCTTCATGGGATATCTGTCCCTTCATGGGATATCTTTTGTGCACTGGTCCCTTCATGGGATATCTTTTGTGCACTGGTCCCTTCATGGGATATCTTTGATGCACTGGTCCCTTCATGGGATATCTTTGATGCACTGGTCCCTTCATGGGATATATGTCCCTTCATGGGATATTTTTGATGCACTGGTCCCTTCATGGGATATCTGTCCCTTCATGGGATATCTTTGGTGCACTGGTCCCTTCATGGGATATCGGTCCCTTTATGGGTTATCTTTGGTGAACTGGTCCCTTCATGGGATATATGTCCCTTCATGGGATATTTTTGATGCACTGGTCCCTTCATGGGATATCTGTCCCTTCATGGGATATCTTTGGTGCACTGGTCCCTTCATGGGATATCGGTCCCTTTATGGGATATCTTTGATGCACTGGTCCCTTCATGGAATATCTGTCCCTTCATGGGCTAACCTTGGTGCACTGGTCCCTTCATGGGATATCAGTCCCTTCATGGGATATCTTTGATGCACTGGTCCCTTCATGGGATATCTTTGGTGCACTGGTCCTTTCATGGGATATCTGTCCCTTCATGGGCTAACCTTGGTGCACTGGTCCCTTCATGGGATATCAGTCCCTTCAATGGGATATCTTTGGTGCACTGGTCCCTTCATGGGATATCTTTGATGCACTGGTCCCTTCATGGGATATCTTTGATGCACTGGTCCCTTCATGGGATATCTTTGATGCACTGGTCCCTTCATGGGATATCTTTGATGCACTGGTCCCTTCATGGGATATCGTTGATGCACTGGTCCCTTCATGGGATATCTTTGGTGCACTGGTCCTTTCATGGGATATCTGTCCCTTAATGGGATATCTTTGATGCACTGGTCCCTTCATGGGATATCTGTCCCTTCATGTGATATCTTTTGTGCACTGGTCCCTTCATGGGATATCTTTGATGCACTGGTCCCTTCATGGGATATCTGTCCCTTCATGGTATATTTTTGATGCACTGGTCCCTTCATGGGATATCTGTCCCTTCATGGGATATCTTTGATGCACTGGTCCCTTCATGGGATATCTGTCCCTTCATGGGATATCTTTGATGCAATGGTCCCTTCATGGGATATCTTTGATGCACTGGTCCCTTCATGGGATATCTTTGCACTGGTCCCTTCATGGGATATCTTTGATGCAATGGTCCCTTCATGGGATATCGTTGGTGCACTGGTCCCTTCATGGGATATCTTTTGTGCACTGGTCCCTTCATGGGATATCGGTCCCTTTATGGGATATCTTTGGTGCACTGGTCCCTTCATGGGATATCTGTCCCTTCATGGGATATCTTTTGTGCACTGGTCCCTTCATGGGATATCTTTTGTGCACTGGTCCCTTCATGGGATATCTTTGATGCACTGGTCCCTTCATGGGATATCTTTGATGCACTGGTCACTTCATGGGATATCATTTATGCACTGGTCCCTTCATGGGATATCTTTGGTGAACTGGTCCCTTCATGGGATATATGTCCCTTCATGGGATATTTTTGATGCACTGGTCCCTTCATGGGATATCTGTCCCTTCATGGGATATCTTTGGTGCACTGGTCCCTTCATGGGATATCGGTCCCTTTATGGGTTATCTTTGGTGCACTGGTCCCTTCATGGGATATCTGTCCCTTTATGGGTTATCTTTGGTGCACTGGTCCCTTCATGGGATATCTGTCCCTTCATGGGATATCTTTTGTGCACTGGTCCCTTCATGGGATATCTTTTGTGCACTGGTCCCTTCATGGGATATCTGTCCCTTCATGGGATATCTTTGATGCACTGGTCCCTTCATGGGATATCTTTGATGCACTGGTCCCTTCATGGGATATCTTTGATGCACTGGTCCCTTCATGGGATATATTTGATGCACTGGTCCCTTCATGGGATATCATTGATGCACTGGTCCCTTCATGGGATATCTTTGGTGAACTGGTCCCTTCATGGGATATCTGTCCCTTCATGGGATATCTTTGATGCACTGGTCCCTTCATGGGATCTGTCCCTTCATGGGATATCTTTGATGAACTGGTCCCTTCATGGGATATCTTTGATGCACTGGTCCCTTCATGGGATATCTTTGATGCACTGGTCCCTTCATGGGATATCTTTGATGCACTGGTCCCTTCATGGGATATCTGTCCCTTCATGGGATATCTTTGGTGCATGGTCCGTTCATGGGATATCTTTGGTGCACTGGTCCCTTATTGGGATATCTGTCCCTTCATGGGATATCTTTGGTGCACTGGTCCCTTCATGGGATATCTTTGGTGCACTGGTCCCTTCATGGGATATCTTTGGTGCACTGGTCCCTTCATGGGATATCTTTGGTGCACTGGTCCCTTCATAGATATCTTTGGTGCACTGGTCCCTTGATGGGATGTCTTTGATGCACTGGTCCCTTCATGGGATGTCATTGATGCACTGGTCCCTTCATGGGATATCTTTGATGCACTGGTCCCTTCATGGGATATCTGTCCCTTCATGGGATATCTTTGATGCACTGGTCCCTTCATGGGATATCTGTCCCTTTATGGGATATCTTTTGTGCACTGGTCCCTTCATGGGATATCTTTTGTGCACTGGTCCCTTCATGGGATATCCGTCCCTTCATGGGATATCTTTGGTGCACTGGTCCCTTCATGGGATATCTTTGATGCACTGGTCCCTTCATGGGATGTCTTTGATGCACTGGTCCCTTCATGGGATATCTTTGATGCAATGGTCCCTTCATGGGATATCTTTGATGCACTGGTCCCTTCATGGGATATCTTTTGTGCACTGGTCCCTTCATGGGAAATCTTTAATGCACTGGTCCCTTCATGGGATATCTGTCCCTTCATGGGATATCTTTGATGCACTGGTCCCTTCATGGGATATCTGTCCCTTCATGGGATATCTTTGATGCACTGGTCCCTTCATGGGATATCTTTGGTGCACTGGTCCTTTCATGGGATATCTGTCCCTTCATGGGATATCTTTTGTGCACTGGTCCCTTCATGGGATATCTGTCCCTTCATGGGATATCTTTGGTGCACTGGTCCCTTCATGAGATATCTTTGATGCACTGGTCCCTTCATGGGATATCTTTAGTGCACTGGTCCCTTCATGGGATATCTTTAGTGCACTGGTCCCTTCATGGGATATCTTTTGTGCACTGGTCCCTTCATGGGATATCTGTCCCTTCATGGGATATCTTTTGTGCACTGGTCCCTTCATGGGATATCTTTTGTGCACTGGTCCCTTCATGGGATATCTGTCCCTTCATGGGATATCTTTGGTGCACTGGTCCCTTCATGGGATATCTTTGATGCACTGGTCCCTTCATGGGATGTCTTTGATGCACTGGTCCCTTCATGGGATATCTTTGATGCAATGGTCCCTTCATGGGATATCTTTGATGCACTGGTCCCTTCATGGGATATCTTGTGTGCACTGGTCCCTTCATGGGATATCTTTGATGCACTGGTCCCTTCATTGGATATCTTTGATGCACTGGTCCCTTCATGGGATATCTTTAGTGCACTGGTCCCTTCATGGGATATCTTTAGTGCACTGGTCCCTTCATGGGATATCTTTTGTGCACTGGTCCCTTCATGGGATATCTGTCCCTTCATGGGATATCTTTTGTGCACTGGTCCCTTCATGGGATATCTGTCCCTTCATGGGATATCTTTGGTGCACTGGTCCCTTCATGGGATATCTTTGATGCACTGGTCCCTTCATGGGATATCTTTGATGCACTGGTCCCTTCATGGGATGTCTTTGATGCACTGGTCCCTTCATGGGGTATCTTTGATGCAATGGTCCCTTCATGGGATATCTTTGATGCACTGGTCCCTTCATGGGATATCTTGTGTGCACTGGTCCCTTCATGGGATATCTTTGATGCACTGGTCCCTTCATGGGATATCTGTCCCTTCATGGGATATCTTTGATGCACTGGTCCCTTCATGGGATATCTGTCCCTTCATGGGATATCTTTGATGCACTGGTCCCTTCTTGGGATATCTTTGGTGCACTGGTCCTTTCATGCGATATCTGTCCCTTCATGGGATATCTTTGATGCACTGGTCCCTTCATGGAATATCTGTCCCTTCATGGGCTAACCTTGGTGCACTGGTCCATTCATGGGATATCAGTCCCTTCATGGGATATCTTTGATGCACTGGTCCCTTCATGGGATATCTTTGGTGCACTGGTCCTTTCATGGGATATCTGTCCCTTCATGGGATATCTTTGATGCACTGGTCCCTTCATGGAATATCTGTCCCTTCATGGGCTAACCTTGGTGCACTGGTCCCTTCATGGGATATCAGTCCCTTCAATGGGATATCATTGGTGCACTGGTCCCTTCATAGGATATCTTTGATGCACTGGTCCCTTCATGGGATATCTTTGATGCACTGGTCCCTTCATGGGATATCTTTGATGCACTGGTCCCTTCATGGGATATCTTTGGTGCACTGGTCCTTTCATGGGATATCTGTCCCTTAATGGGATATCTTTGATGCACTGGTCCCTTCATGGGATATCTGTCCCTTCATGGGATATCTTTTGTGCACTGGTCCCTTCATGGGATATCTTTGATGCACTGGTCCCTTCATGGGATATCTGTCCCTTCATGGGATATCTTTGATGCACTGGTCCCTTCATGGGATATCTGTCCCTTCATGGGATATCTTTGATGCACTGGTCCCTTCATGGGATATCTGTCCCTTCATGGGATATCTTTGATGCAATGGTCCCTTCATGGGATATCTTTGATGCACTGGTCCCTTCATGGGATATCTTTGATGTACTGGTCCCTTCATGGGATATCTTTGGTGCACTGGTCCCTTCATGGGATATCTTTGATGCACTGGTCCCTTCATGGGATATCTTTGGTGCACTGGTCCTTTCATGGGATATCTGTCCCTTCATGGGATATCTTTGATGCACTGGTCCCTTCATGGGATATCTGTCCCTTCATGGGATATCTTTTGTGCACTGGTCCCTTCATGGGATATCTTTGGTGCACTGGTCCCTTCATGGGATATCGATCCCTTTATGAGATATCTTTAATGCACTGGTCCCTTCATGGGATATCTGTCCCTTCATGGGATATCTTTTGTGCACTGGTCCCTTCATGGGATATCTTTGATGCACTGGTCCCTTCATAGGATATCTTTGATGCACTGGTCCCTTCATGGGACATCTTTGATGCACTGGTCCCTTCATGGGATATCTTTGATGCACTGGTCCCTTCATGGGATATCTTTGATGCACTGGTCCCTTCATGGGATATCTTTGATGCAATGGTCCCTTCATGGGATATCTTTGGTGCACTGGTCCCTTCATGGGATATCTGTCCCTTCATGGGATATCTTTGGTGCACTGGTCCCTTCATGGGATATCTGTCCCTTTATGGGTTATCTTTGGTGCACTGGTCCCTTCATGGGATATCTGTCCCTTCATGGGATATCTTTTGTGCACTGGTCCCTTCATGGGATATCTTTTGTGCACTGGTCCCTTCATGGGATATCTGTCCCTTCATGGGATATCTTTGATGCACTGGTCCCTTCATGGGATATCTTTGATGCACTGGTCCCTTCATGGGATATCTTTGATGCACTGGTCCCTTCATGGGATATCTTTGATGCACTGGTCCCTTCATGGGATATCTTTGATGCACTGGTCCCTTCATGGGATATCATTGATGCACTGGTCCCTTCATGGGATATCTTTGGTGAACTGGTCCCTTCATGGGATATCTGTCCCTTCATGGGATATCTTTGATGCACTGGTCCCTTCATGGGATCTGTCCCTTCATGGGATATCTTTGATGCACTGGTCCCTTCATGGGATATTTTTGATGCACTGGTCCCTTCATGGGATATCTTTGATGCACTGGTCCCTTCATGGGATATCTTTGATGCACTGGTCCCTTCATGGGATATCTGTCCCTTCATGGGATATCTTTGGTGCATGGTCCGTTCATGGGATATCTTTGGTGCACTGGTCCCTTATTGGGATATCTGTCCCTTCATGGGATATCTTTGGTGCACTGGTCCCTTCATGGGATATCTTTGGTGCACTGGTCCCTTCATGGGATATCTTTGGTGCACTGGTCCCTTCATGGGATATCTTTGGTGCACTGGTCCCTTCATGGATATCTTTGGTGCACTGGTCCCTTGATGGGATGTCTTTGATGCACTGGTCCCTTCATGGGATGTCATTGATGCACTGGTCCCTTCATGGGATATCTTTGATGCACTGGTCCCTTCATGGGATATCTGTCCCTTCATGGGATATCTTTGATGCACTGGTCCCTTCATGGGATATCTGTCCCTTTATGGGATATCTTTTGTGCACTGATCCCTTCATGGGATATCTTTTGTGCACTGGTCCCTTCATGGGATATCCGTCCCTTCATGGGATATCTTTGGTGCACTGGTCCCTTCATGGGATATCTTTGATGCACTGGTCCCTTCATGGGATGTCTTTGATGCACTGGTCCCTTCATGGGATATCTTTGATGCAATGGTCCCTTCATGGGATATCTTTGATGCACTGGTCCCTTCATGGGATATCTTTTGTGCACTGGTCCCTTCATGGGATATCTTTGATGCACTGGTCCCTTCATGGGATATCTGTCCCTTCATGGGATATCTTTGATGCACTGGTCCCTTCATGGGATATCTTTGGTGCACTGGTCCTTTCATGGGATATCTGTCCCTTCATGGGATATCTTTGATGCACTGGTCCCTTCATGGAATATCTGTCCCTTCATGGGCTAACCTTGGTGCACTGGTCCCTTCATGGGATATCAGTCCCTTCATGGGATATCTTTGATGCACTGGTCCCTTCATGGGATATCTTTGGTGCACTGGTCCTTTCATGGGATATCTGTCCCTTCATGGGCTAACCTTGGTGCACTGGTCCCTTCATGGGATATCAGTCCCTTCAATGGGATATCTTTGGTGCACTGGTCCCTTCATGGGATATCTTTGATGCACTGGTCCCTTCATGGGATATCTTTGATGCACTGGTCCCTTCATGGGATATCTTTGATGCACTGGTCCCTTCATGGGATATCTTTGATGCACTGGTCCCTTCATGGGATATCTTTGATGCACTGGTCCCTTCATGGGATATCTTTGGTGCACTGGTCCTTTCATGGGATATCTGTCCCTTAATGGGATATCTTTGATGCACTGGTCCCTTCATGGGATATCTGTCCCTTCATGGGATATCTTTTGTGCACTGGTCCCTTCATGGGATATCTTTGATGCACTGGTCCCTTCATGGGATATCTGTCCCTTCATGGTATATTTTTGATGCACTGGTCCCTTCATGGGATATCTGTCCCTTCATGGGATATCTTTGATGCACTGGTCCCTTCATGGGATATCTGTCCCTTCATGGGATATCTTTGATGCAATGGTCCCTTCATGGGATATCTTTGATGCACTGGTCCCTTCATGGGATATCTTTGCACTGGTCCCTTCATGGGATATCTTTGATGCAATGGTCCCTTCATGGGATATCGTTGGTGCACTGGTCCCTTCATGGGATATCTTTTGTGCACTGGTCCCTTCATGGGATATCGGTCCCTTTATGGGATATCTTTGGTGCACTGGTCCCTTCATGGGATATCTGTCCCTTCATGGGATATCTTTTGTGCACTGGTCCCTTCATGGGATATCTTTTGTGCACTGGTCCCTTCATGGGATATCTTTGATGCACTGGTCCCTTCATGGGATATCTTTGATGCACTGGTCACTTCATGGGATATCATTTATGCACTGGTCCCTTCATGGGATATCTTTGGTGAACTGGTCCCTTCATGGGATATATGTCCCTTCATGGGATATTTTTGATGCACTGGTCCCTTCATGGGATATCTGTCCCTTCATGGGATATCTTTGGTGCACTGGTCCCTTCATGGGATATCGGTCCCTTTATGGGTTATCTTTGGTGCACTGGTCCCTTCATGGGATATCTGTCCCTTTATGGGTTATCTTTGGTGCACTGGTCCCTTCATGGGATATCTGTCCCTTCATGGGATATCTTTTGTGCACTGGTCCCTTCATGGGATATCTTTTGTGCACTGGTCCCTTCATGGGATATCTGTCCCTTCATGGGATATCTTTGATGCACTGGTCCCTTCATGGGATATCTTTGATGCACTGGTCCCTTCATGGGATATCTTTGATGCACTGGTCCCTTCATGGGATATCATTGATGCACTAGTCCCTTCATGGGATATCTTTGGTGAACTGGTCCCTTCATGGGATATCTGTCCCTTCATGGGATATCTTTGATGCACTGGTCCCTTCATGGGATCTGTCCCTTCATGGGATATCTTTGATGAACTGGTCCCTTCATGGGATATCTTTGATGCACTGGTCCCTTCATGGGATATCTTTGATGCACTGGTCCCTTCATGGGATATCTTTGATGCACTGGTCCCTTCATGGGATATCTTTGATGCACTGGTCCCTTCATGGGATATCTGTCCCTTCATGGGATATCTTTGGTGCATGGTCCGTTCATGGGATATCTTTGGTGCACTGGTCCCTTATTGGGATATCTGTCCCTTCATGGGATATCTTTGGTGCACTGGTCCCTTCATGGGATATCTTTGGTGCACTGGTCCCTTCATGGGATATCTTTGGTGCACTGGTCCCTTCATGGGATATCTTTGGTGCACTGGTCCCTTCATAGATATCTTTGGTGCACTGGTCCCTTGATGGGATGTCTTTGATGCACTGGTCCCTTCATGGGATGTCATTGATGCACTGGTCCCTTCATGGGATATCTTTGATGCACTGGTCCCTTCATGGGATATCTGTCCCTTCATGGGATATCTTTGATGCACTGGTCCCTTCATGGGATATCTGTCCCTTTATGGGATATCTTTTGTGCACTGGTCCCTTCATGGGATATCTTTTGTGCACTGGTCCCTTCATGGGATATCCGTCCCTTCATGGGATATCTTTGGTGCACTGGTCCCTTCATGGGATATCTTTGATGCACTGGTCCCTTCATGGGATGTCTTTGATGCACTGGTCCCTTCATGGGATATCTTTGATGCAATGGTCCCTTTGGGATATCTTTGATGCACTGGTCCCTTCATGGGATATCTTTTGTGCACTGGTCCCTTCATGGGAAATCTTTAATGCACTGGTCCCTTCATGGGATATCTGTCCCTTCATGGGATATCTTTGATGCACTGGTCCCTTCATGGGATATCTGTCCCTTCATGGGATATCTTTGATGCACTGGTCCCTTCATGGGATATCTTTGGTGCACTGGTCCTTTCATGGGATATCTGTCCCTTCATGGGATATCTTTTGTGCACTGGTCCCTTCATGGGATATCTGTCCCTTCATGGGATATCTTTGGTGCACTGGTCCCTTCATGAGATATCTTTGATGCACTGGTCCCTTCATGGGATATCTTTAGTGCACTGGTCCCTTCATGGGATATCTTTAGTGCACTGGTCCCTTCATGGGATATCTTTTGTGCACTGGTCCCTTCATGGGATATCTGTCCCTTCATGGGATATCTTTTGTGCACTGGTCCCTTCATGGGATATCTTTTGTGCACTGGTCCCTTCATGGGATATCTGTCCCTTCATGGGATATCTTTGGTGCACTGGTCCCTTCATGGGATATCTTTGATGCACTGGTCCCTTCATGGGATGTCTTTGATGCACTGGTCCCTTCATGGGATATCTTTGATGCAATGGTCCCTTCATGGGATATCTTTGATGCACTGGTCCCTTCATGGGATATCTTGTGTGCACTGGTCCTTTCATGCGATATCTGTCCCTTCATGGGATATCTTTGATGCACTGGTCCCTTCATGGAATATCTGTCCCTTCATGGGCTAACCTTGGTGCACTGGTCCATTCATGGGATATCAGTCCCTTCATGGGATATCTTTGATGCACTGGTCCCTTCATGGGATATCTTTGGTGCACTGGTCCTTTCATGGGATATCTGTCCCTTCATGGGATATCTTTGATGCACTGGTCCCTTCATGGAATATCTGTCCCTTCATGGGCTAACCTTGGTGCACTGGTCCCTTCATGGGATATGAGTCCCTTCAATGGGATATCATTGGTGCACTGGTCCCTTCATAGGATATCTTTGATGCACTGGTCCCTTCATGGGATATCTTTGATGCACTGGTCCCTTCATGGGATATCTTTGATGCACTGGTCCCTTCATGGGATATCTTTGGTGCACTGGTCCTTTCATGGGATATCTGTCCCTTAATGGGATATCTTTGATGCACTGGTCCCTTCATGGGATATCTGTCCCTTCATGGGATATCTTTTGTGCACTGGTCCCTTCATGGGATATCTTTGATGCACTGGTCCCTTCATGGGATATCTGTCCCTTCATGGGATATCTTTGATGCACTGGTCCCTTCATGGGATATCTGTCCCTTCATGGGATATCTTTGATGCACTGGTCCCTTCATGGGATATCTGTCCCTTCATGGGATATCTTTGATGCAATGGTCCCTTCATGGGATATCTTTGATGCACTGGTCCCTTCATGGGATATCTTTGATGTACTGGTCCCTTCATGGGATATCTTTGGTGCACTGGTCCCTTCATGGGATATCTTTGATGCACTGGTCCCTTCATGGGATATCTTTGGTGCACTGGTCCTTTCATGGGATATCTGTCCCTTCATGGGATATCTTTGATGCACTGGTCCCTTCATGGGATATCTGTCCCTTCATGGGATATCTTTTGTGCACTGGTCCCTTCATGGGATATCTTTGGTGCACTGGTCCCTTCATGGGATATCGATCCCTTTATGAGATATCTTTAATGCACTGGTCCCTTCATGGGATATCTGTCCCTTCATGGGATATCTTTTGTGCACTGGTCCCTTCATGGGATATCTTTGATGCACTGGTCCCTTCATGGGATATCTTTGATGCACTGGTCCCTTCATGGGATATCTTTGATGCACTGGTCCCTTCATGGGATATCTTTGATGCACTGGTCCCTTCATGGGATATCTTTGATGCAATGGTCCCTTCATGGGATATCTTTGGTGCACTGGTCCCTTCATGGGATATCTGTCCCTTCATGGGATATCTTTGGTGCACTGGTCTCTTCATGGGATATCTGTCCCTTTATGGGTTATCTTTGGTGCACTGGTCCCTTCATGGGATATCTGTCCCTTCATGGGATATCTTTTGTGCACTGGTCCCTTCATGGGATATCTTTTGTGCACTGGTCCCTTCATGGGATATCTGTCCCTTCATGGGATATCTTTGATGCACTGGTCCCTTCATGGGATATCTTTGATGCACTGGTCCCTTCATGGGATATCTTTGATGCACTGGTCCCTTTATGGGATATCTTTGATGCACTGGTCCCTTCATGGGATATCTTTGATGCACTGGTCCCTTCATGGGATATCATTGATGCACTGGTCCCTTCATGGGATATCTTTGGTGAACTGGTCCCTTCATGGGATATCTGTCCCTTCATGGGATATCTTTGATGCACTGGTCCCTTCATGGGATCTGTCCCTTCATGGGATATCTTTGATGCACTGGTCCCTTCATGGGATATCTTTGATGCACTGGTCCCTTCATGGGATATCTTTGATGCACTGGTCCCTTCATGGGATATCTTTGATGCACTGGTCCCTTCATGGGATATCTGTCCCTTCATGGGATATCTTTGGTGCATGGTCCGTTCATGGGATATCTTTGGTGCACTGGTCCCTTATTGGGATATCTGTCCCTTCATGGGATATCTTTGGTGCACTGGTCCCTTCATGGGATATCTTTGGTGCACTGGTCCCTTCATGGGATATCTTTGGTGCACTGGTCCCTTCATGGGATATCTTTGGTGCACTGGTCCCTTCATGGGATATCTTTGGTGCACTGGTCCCTTCATAGATATCTTTGGTGCACTGGTCCCTTGATGGGATGTCTTTGATGCACTGGTCCCTTCATGGGATGTCATTGATGCACTGGTCCCTTCATGGGATATCTTTGATGCACTGGTCCCTTCATGGGATATCTGTCCCTTCATGGGATATCTTTGATGCACTGGTCCCTTCATGGGATATCTGTCCCTTTATGGGATATCTTTTGTGCACTGGTCCCTTCATGGGATATCTTTTGTGCACTGGTCCCTTCATGGGATATCCGTCCCTTCATGGGATATCTTTGGTGCACTGGTCCCTTCATGGGATATCTTTGATGCACTGGTCCCTTCATGGGATGTCTTTGATGCACTGGTCCCTTCATGGGATATCTTTGATGCAATGGTCCCTTCATGGGATATCTTTGATGCACTGGTCCCTTCATGGGATATCTTTTGTGCACTGGTCCCTTCATGGGATATCTTTGATGCACTGGTCCCTTCATGGGATATCTGTCCCTTCATGGGATATCTTTGATGCACTGGTCCCTTCATGGGATATCTTTGGTGCACTGGTCCTTTCATGGGATATCTGTCCCTTCATGGGATATCTTTGATGCACTGGTCCCTTCATGGAATATCTGTCCCTTCATGGGCTAACCTTGGTGCACTGGTCCCTTCATGGGATATCAGTCCCTTCAATGGGATATCTTTGGTGCACTGGTCCCTTCATGGGATATCTTTGATGCACTGGTCCCTTCATGGGATATCTTTGATGCACTGGTCCCTTCATGGGATATATTTGATGCACTGGTCCCTTCATGGGATATCTTTGATGCACTGGTCCCTTCATGGGATATCTTTGGTGCACTGGTCCTTTCATGGGATATCTGTCCCTTAATGGGATATCTTTGATGCACTGGTCCCTTCATGGGATATCTGTCCCTTCATGGGATATCTTTTGTGCACTGGTCCCTTCATGGGATATCTTTGATGCACTGGTCCCTTCATTGGATATCTGTCCCTTCATGGTATATTTTTGATGCACTGGTCCCTTCATGGGATATCTGTCCCTTCATGGGATATCTTTGATGCACTGGTCCCTTCATGGGATATCTGTCCCTTCATGGGATATCTTTGATGCAATGGTCCCTTCATGGGATATCTTTGATGCACTGGTCCCTTCATGGGATATCTTTGATGCACTGGTCCCTTCATGGGATATCTTTGCACTGGTCCCTTCATGGGATATCTTTGATGCAATGGTCCCTTCATGGGATATCGTTGGTGCACTGGTCCCTTCATGGGATATCTTTTGTGCACTGGTCCCTTCATGGGATATCGGTCCCTTTATGGGATATCTTTGGTGCACTGGTCCCTTCATGGGATATCTGTCCCTTCATGGGATATCTTTTGTGCACTGGTCCCTTCATGGGATATCTTTTGTGCACTGGTCCCTTCATGGGATATCTTTGATGCACTGGTCCCTTCATGGGATATCTTTGATGCACTGGTCACTTCATGGGATATCATTTATGCACTGGTCCCTTCATGGGATATCTTTGGTGAACTGGTCCCTTCATGGGATATATGTCCCTTCATGGGATATTTTTGATGCACTGGTCCCTTCATGGGATATCTGTCCCTTCATGGGATATCTTTGGTGCACTGGTCCCTTCATGGGATATCGGTCCCTTTATGGGTTATCTTTGGTGCACTGGTCCCTTCATGGGATATCTGTCCCTTTATGGGTTATCTTTGGTGCACTGGTCCCTTCATGGGATATCTGTCCCTTCATGGGATATCTTTTGTGCACTGGTCCCTTCATGGGATATCTTTTGTGCACTGGTCCCTTCATGGGATATCTGTCCCTTCATGGGATATCTTTGATGCACTGGTCCCTTCATGGGATATCTTTGATGCACTGGTCCCTTCATGGGATATCATTGATGCACTGGTCCCTTCATGGGATATCTTTGGTGAACTGGTCCCTTCATGGGATATCTGTCCCTTCATGGGATATCTTTGATGCACTGGTCCCTTCATGGGATCTGTCCCTTCATGGGATATCTTTGATGAACTGGTCCTTTCATGGGATATCTTTGATGCACTGGTCCCTTCATGGGATATCTTTGATGCACTGGTCCCTTCATGGGATATCTTTGATGCACTGGTCCCTTCATGGGATATCTGTCCCTTCATGGGATATCTTTGGTGCATGGTCCGTTCATGGGATATCTTTGGTGCACTGGTCCCTTATTGGGATATCTGTCCCTTCATGGGATATCTTTGGTGCACTGGTCCCTTCATGGGATATCTTTGGTGCACTGGTCCCTTCATGGGATATCTTTGGTGCACTGGTCCCTTCATGGGATATCTTTGGTGCACTGGTCCCTTCATAGATATCTTTGGTGCACTGGTCCCTTGATGGGATGTCTTTGATGCACTGGTCCCTTCATGGGATGTCATTGATGCACTGGTCCCTTCATGGGATATCTTTGATGCACTGGTCCCTTCATGGGATATCTGTCCCTTCATGGGATATCTTTGATGCACTGGTCCCTTCATGGGATATCTGTCCCTTTATGGGATATCTTTTGTGCACTGGTCCCTTCATGGGATATCTTTTGTGCACTGGTCCCTTCATGGGATATCCGTCCCTTCATGGGATATCTTTGGTGCACTGGTCCCTTCATGGGATATCTTTGATGCACTGGTCCCTTCATGGGATGTCTTTGATGCACTGGTCCCTTCATGGGATATCTTTGATGCAATGGTCCCTTCATGGGATATCTTTGATGCACTGGTCCCTTCATGGGATATCTTTTGTGCACTGGTCCCTTCATGGGATATCTTTGATGCACTGGTCCCTTCATGGGATATCTGTCCCTTCATGGGATATCTTTGATGCACTGGTCCCTTCATGGGATATCTTTGGTGCACTGGTCCTTTCATGGGATATCTGTCCCTTCATGGGATATCTTTGATGCACTGGTCCCTTCATGGAATATCTGTCCCTTCATGGGCTAACCTTGGTGCACTGGTCCCTTCATGGGATATCAGTCCCTTCATGGGATATCTTTGATGCACTGGTCCCTTCATGGGATATCTTTGGTGCACTGGTCCTTTCATGGGATATCTGTCCCTTCATGGGATATCTTTGATGCACTGGTCCCTTCATGGAATATCTGTCCCTTCATGGGCTAACCTTGGTGCACTGGTCCCTTCATGGGATATCAGTCCCTTCAATGGGATATCTTTGGTGCACTGGTCCCTTCATGGGATATCTTTGATGCACTGGTCCCTTCATGGGATATCTTTGATGCACTGGTCCCTTCATGGGATATCTTTGATGCACTGGTCCCTTCATGGGATATCTTTGATGCACTGGTCCCTTCATGGGATATCTTTGGTGCACTGGTCCTTTCATGGGATATCTGTCCCTTAATGGGATATCTTTGATGCACTGGTCCCTTCATGGGATATCTGTCCCTTCATGGGATATCTTTGATGCACTGGTCCCTTCATGGGATATCTGTCCCTTCATGGGATATCTTTGATGCAATGGTCCCTTCATGGGATATCTTTGATGCAATGGTCCCTTCATGGGATATCTTTGATGCACTGGTCCCTTCATGGGATATCTTTGATGCACTGGTCCCTTCATGGGATATCTTTGCACTGGTCCCTTCATGGGATATCTTTGATGCAATCGTCCCTTCATGGGATATCGTTGGTGCACTGGTCCCTTCATGGGATATCTTTGGTGCACTGGTCCCTTCATGGGATATCGGTCCCTTTATGGGATATCTTTGGTGCACTGGTCCCTTCATGGGATATCTGTCCCTTCATGGGATATCTTTTGTGCACTGGTCCCTTCATGGGATATCTTTTGTGCACTGGTCCCTTCATGGGATATCTTTGATGCACTGGTCCCTTCATGGGATATCTTTGATGCACTGGTCACTTCATGGGATATCATTCATGCACTGGTACCTTCATGGGATATCTTTGGTGAACTGGTCCCTTCATGGGATATGTCCCTTCATGGGATATTTTTGATGCACTGGTCCCTTCATGGGATATCTGTCCCTTCATGGGATATCTTTGATGCACTGGTCCCTTCATGGGATATCTTTGATGCACTGGTCCCTTCATGGGATATCTTTGATGCACTGGTCCCTTCATGGGATATCTGTCCCTTCATGGGATATCTTTGGTGCATGGTCCGTTCATGGGATATCTTTGGTGCACTGGTCCCTTATTGGGATATCTGTCCCTTCATGGGATATCTTTGGTGCACTGGTCCCTTCATGGGATATCTTTGGTGCACTGGTCCCTTCATGGGATATCTTTGGTGCACTGGTCCCTTCATGGGATATCTTTGATGCACTGGTCCCTTCATGGGATATCTTTGATGCGCTGGTCCCTTCATGGGATATCTTTGGTGCACTGGTCCCTTCATGGGATATCTGTCCCTTCATGGGATATCTTTGGTGCACTGGTCCCTTCATGGGATATCTGTCCCTTTATGGGATATCTTTTGTGCACTGGTCCCTTCATGGGATATCTGTCCCTTCATGGGATATCTTTCGTGCACTGGTCCCTTCATGGGATATCTGTCCCTTCATGGGATATCTTTTGTGCACTGGTCCCTTCATGGGATATCTTTGATGCACTGGTCCCTTCATGGGATATCTTTGATGCACTGGTCCCTTCATGGGATGTCTTTGATGCACTGGTCCCTTCATGGGATATCTTTGATGCAATGGTCCCTTCATGGGATATCTTTTGTGCACTGGTCCCTTCATGGGATATCTTTGATGCACTGGTCCCTTCATGGGATATCTGTCCCTTCATGGGATATCTTTGATGCACTGGTCCCTTCATGGGATATCTTTGGTGCACTGGTCCTTTCATGGGATATCTGTCCTTTCATGGGATATCTTTGATGCACTGGTCCCTTCATGGAATATCTGTCCCTTCATGGGCTAACCTTGGTGCACTGGTCCCTTCATGGGATATCAGTCCCTTCAATGGGATATCTTTGGTGCACTGGTCCCTTCATGGGATATCTTTGATGCACTGGTCCCTTCATGGGATATCTGTGATGCACTGGTCCCTTCATGGGATATCTGTGATGCACTGGTCCCTTCATGGGATATCTTTGATGCACTGGTCCCTTCATGGGATATCTTTGGTGCACTGGTCCTTTCATGGGATATCTGTCCCTTAATGGGATATCTTTCATGCACTGGTCCCTTCATGGGATATCTGTCCCTTCATGGGATATCTTTTGTGCACTGGTCCCTTCATGGGATATCTTTGATGCACTGGTCCCTTCATGGGATATCTTTGATGCACTGGTCCCTTCATGGGATATCTGTCCCTTAATGGGATATCTTTGATGCACTGGTCCCTTCATGGGATATCTGTCCCTTCATGGGATATCTTTGATGCAATGGTCCCTTCATGGGATATCTTTGATGCACTGGTCCCTTCATGGGATATCTTTGGTGCACTGGTCCCTTCATGGGATATCTTTGGTGCACTGGTCCCTTCATGGGATATCTTTGGTGCACTGGTCCCTTCATGGGATATCTTTGATGCACTGGTCCCTTCATGGGATATCTTTGGTGCACTGGTCCTTTCATGGGATATCTGTCCCTTCATGGGATATCTTTGATGCACTGGTCCCTTCATGGGATATCTGTCCCTTCATGGGATATCTTTTGTGCACTGGTCCCTTCATGGGATATCTTTGATGCACGGTCCCTTCATGGGATATCTGTCCCTTCATGGGATATCTTTGATGCACTGGTCCCTTCATGGAATATCTGTCCCTTCATGGGATATCTTTGATGCACTGGTCCCTTCATGGGATATCTTTGGTGCACTGGTCCTTTCATGGGATATCTGCCCCTTCATGGGATATCTTTGATGCACTGGTCCCTTCATGGAATATCTGTCCCTTCATGGGCTAAACTTGGTGCACTGGTCCCTTCATGGAATATCTTTGATGCACTGGTCCCTTCATGGGATATCTGTCCCTTCATGGGATATCTTTGATGCACTGGTCCCTTCATGGGATATCAGTCCCTTCATGGGATATCTTTGGTGCACTGGTCCCTTCATGGGATATCTTTGGTGCACTGGTCCCTTCATGGGATGTCTTTGATGCACTGGTCCCTTCATGGGATGTCTTTGATGCACTGGTCCCTTCATGGGATATCTTTGATGCACTGGTCCCTTCATGGGATATCTTTGATGCACTGGTCCCTTCATGGGATATCTTTGGTGCGCTGGTCCCTTCATGGCATATCTGTCCCTTCATGGGATATCTATAATGCACTGGTCCCTTCATGGGATATCGGTCCCTTTTAGGGGATATCTTTGGTGCACTGGTCCCTTCATGGGATATCTGTCCCTTTATGGGATATCTTTGGTGCACTGGTCCCTTCATGGGATATCTGTCCCTTCGTGGGATATCTTTGGTGCACTGGTCCCTTCATGGGATATCTTTGGTGCACTGGTCCCTTCATGGGATGTCTTTGATGCCTGGTCCCTTCATTGGATATCTTTGATGCAATGGTCCCTTCATGGGATATCTTTGATGCACTAGTCCCTTCATGGGATATCTTTTGTGCACTGGTCCCTTCATGGGATATCTGTCCCTTTATGGGATATCTTTGGTGCACTGGTCCCTTCATGGGATATCTGTCCCTTCATGGGATATCTTTTGTGCACTGGTCCCTTCATGGGATATCTGTCCCTTCATGGGATATCTTTGGTGCACTGGTCCCTTCATGGGATATCTTTGATGCACTGGTCCCTTCATGGGATATCTTTGATGCACTGGTCCCTTCATGGGATATCTTTGATGCACTGGTCCCTTCATGGGATATCTTTGATGCAATGGTCCCTTCATGGGATATCTTTGGTGCACTGGTCCCTTCATGGGATATCTTTGGTGCACTGGTCCCTTCATGGGATATCTGTCCCTTTATGGGTTATCTTTGGTGCACTGGTCCCTTCATGGAATATCTGTCCCTTCATGGGATATCTTTTGTGCACTGGTCCCTTCATGGGATATCTTTTGTGCACTGGTCCCTTCATGGGATATCTGTCCCTTCATGGGATATCTTTGATGCACTGGTCCCTTCATGGGATATCTTTGATGCACTGGTCCCTTCATGGGATATCTTTGATGCACTGGTCCCTTCATGGGATATCTTTGGTGCACTGGTCCCTTCATGGGATATCTTTGATGCACTGGTCCCTTCATGGGATATCTTTGATGCACTGGTCCCTTCATGGGATATCATTGATGCACTGGTCCCTTCATGGGATATCTTTGGTGAACTGGTCCCTTCATGGGATATCTGTCCCTTCATGGGATATCTTTGATGCACTGGTCCCTTCATGGGATCTGTCCCTTCATGGGATATCTTTGATGCACTGGTCCCTTCATGGGATATCTTTGATGCACTGGTCCCTTCATGGGATATCTTTGATGCACTGGTCCCTTCATGGGATATCTTTGATGCACTGGTCCCTTCATGGGATATCTGTCCCTTCATGGGATATCTTTGGTGCATGGTCCGTTCATGGGATATCTTTGGTGCACTGGTCCCTTATTGGGATATCTGTCCCTTCATGGGATATCTTTGGTGCACTGGTCCCTTCATGGGATATCTTTGGTGCACTGGTCCCTTCATGGGATATCTTTGGTGCACTGGTCCCTTCATGGGATATCTTTGGTGCACTGGTCCCTTCATGGGATATCTGTCCCTTTATGGGATATCTTTTGTGCACTGGTCCCTTCATGGGATATCTGTCCCTTCATGGGATATCTTTCGTGCACTGGTCCCTTCATGGGATATCTGTCCCTTCATGGGATATCTTTTGTGCACTGGTCCCTTCATGGGATATCTGTCCCTTCATGGGATATCTTTGGTGCACTGGTCCCTTCATGGGATATCTTTGATGCACTGGTCCCTTCATGGGATGTCTTTGATGCACTGGTCCCTTCATGGGATATCTTTGATGCAATGGTCCCTTCATGGGATATCTTTGATGCACTGGTCCCTTCATGGGATATCTTTTGTGCACTGGTCCCTTCATGGGATATCTTTGATGCACTGGTCCCTTCATGGGATATCTGTCCCTTCATGGGATATCTTTGATGCACTGGTCCCTTCATGGGATATCTGTCCCTTCATGGGATATCTTTGATGCACTGGTCCCTTCATGGGATATCTTTGGTGCACTGGTCCTTTCATGGGATATCTGTCCCTTCATGGGATATCTTTGATGCACTGGTCCCTTCATGGAATATCTGTCCCTTCATGGGCTAACCTTGGTGCACTGGTCCCTTCATAGGATATCAGTCCCTTCAATGGGATATCCTTGGTGCACTGGTCCCTTCATGGGATATCTTTGATGCACTGGTCCCTTCATGGGATATCTTTGATGCACTGGTCCCTTCATGGGATATCTTTGATGCACTGGTCCCTTCATGGGATATCTTTGGTGCACTGGTCCTTTCATGGGATATCTGTCCCTTAATGGGATATCTTTGATGCACTGGTCCCTTCATGGGATATCTGTCCCTTCATGGGTTATCTTTTGTGCACTGGTCCCTTCATGGGATATCTTTGATGCACTGGTCCCTTCATGGGATATCTGTCCCTTCATGGGATATCTTTGATGCACTGGTCCCTTCATGGGATATCTGTCCCTTAATGGGATATCTTTGATGCACTGGTCCCTTCATGGGATATCTGTCCCTTCATGGGATATCTTTGATGCAATGGTCCCTTCATGGGATATCTTTGATGCACTGGTCCCTTCATGGGATATCTTTGGTGCACTGGTCCCTTCATGGGATATCTTTGGTGCACTGGTCCCTTCATGGGATATCTTTGGTGCACTGGTCCCTTCATGGGATATCTTTGATGCACTGGTCCCTTCATGGGATATCTTTGGTGCACTGGTCCCTTCATGGGATATCTGTCCCTTCATGGGATATCTTTGATGCACGGTCCCTTCATGGGATATCTGTCCCTTCATGGGATATCTTTGATGCACTGGTCCCTTCATGGGATATCTGTCCCTTCATGGGATATCTTTGATGCACTGGTCCCTTCATGGGATATCTTTGGTGCACTGGTCCTTTCATGGGATATCTGTCCCTTCATGGGATATCTTTGATGCACTGGTCCCTTCATGGAATATCTGTCCCTTCATGGGCTAAACTTGGTGCACTGGTCCCTTCATGGAATATCTTTGATGCACTGGTCCCTTCATGGGATATCTGTCCCTTCATGGGATATCTTTGATGCACTGGTCCCTTCATGGGATATAAGTCCCTTCATGGGATATCTTTGGTGCACTGGTCCCTTCATGGGATATCTTTGGTGCACTGGTCCCTTCATGGGATATCTTTGATGCACTGGTCCCTTCATGGGATGTCTTTGATGCACTGGTCCCTTCATGGGATATCTTTGATGCACTGGTCCCTTCATGGGATATCTTTGATGCACTGGTCCCTTCATGGGATATCTTTGGTGCGCTGGTCCCTTCATGGGATATCTGTCCCTTCATGGGATATCTATAATGCACTGGTCCCTTCATGGGATATCGGTCCCTTTTAGGGGATATCTTTGGTGCACTGGTCCCTTCATGGGATATCTGTCCCTTTATGGGATATCTTTGGTGCACTGGTCCCTTCATGGGATATCTGTCCCTTCGTGGGATATCTTTGGTGCATTGGTCCCTTCATGGGATATCTTTGGTGCACTGGTCCCTTCATGGGATGTCTTTGATGCCTGGTCCCTTCATTGGATATCTTTGATGCAATGGTCCCTTCATGGGATATCTTTGATGCACTAGTCCCTTCATGGGATATCTTTTGTGCACTGGTCCCTTCATGGGATATCTGTCCCTTTATGGGATATCTTTGGTGCACTGGTCCCTTCATGGGATATCTGTCCCTTCATGGGATATCTTTTGTGCACTGGTCCCTTCATGGGATATCTGTCCCTTCATGGGATATCTTTTGTGCACTGGTCCCTTGATGGGATATCTGTCCCTTCATGGGATATCTTTGGTGCACTGGTCCCTTCATGGGATATCGGTCCCTTTATGGGATATCTTTGGTGCACTGGTCCCTTCATGGGATATCTGTCCCTTCATGGGATATCTTTTGTTCACTGGTCCCTTGATGGGATATCTGTCCCTTCATGGGATATCTTTGATGCACTGGTCCCTTCATGGGATATCTTTGATGCACTGGTCCCTTCATGGGATATTTTTGATGCACTGGTCCCTTCATGGGATATCTTTGATGCACTGGTCCCTTCATGGGATATCTTTGGTGCACTGGTCCCTTCATGGGATATCTTTGGTGCACTGGTCCCTTCATGGGATATCTTTGGTGCACTGGTCCCTTCATGGGATATCTGTCCCTTCATGGGATATCTTTGGTGCACTGGTCCCTTCATGGGATATCGGTCCCTTTATGGGTTATCTTTGGTGCACTGGTCCCTTCATTGAATATCTGTCCCTTCATGGGATATCTTTTGTGCACTGGTCCCTTCATGGGATATCTTTTGTGCACTGGTCCCTTCATGGGATATCTGTCCCTTCATGGGATATCTTTGATGCACTGGTCCCTTCATGGGATATCTTTGATGCACTGGTCCCTTCATGGGATATCTTTGGTGCACTGGTCCCTTCATGGGATATCTTTGGTGAACTGGTCCCTTCATGGGATATCTGTCCCTTCATGGGATATTTTTGATGCACTGGTCCCTTCATGGGATATCTGTCCCTTCATGGGATATCTTTGGTGCACTGGTCCCTTCATGGGATATCGGTCCCTTTATGGGTTATCTTTGGTGCACTGGTCCCTTCATGGGATATCTGTCCCTTTATGGGTTATCTTTGGTGCACTGGTCCCTTCATGGGATATCTGTCCCTTCATGGGATATCTTTTGTGCACTGGTCCCTTCATGGGATATCTTTTGTGCACTGGTCCCTTCATGGGATATCTGTCCCTTCATGGGATATCTTTGATGCACTGGTCCCTTCATGGGATATCTTTGATGCACTGGTCCCTTCATGGGATATCTTTGATGCACTGGTCCCTTCATGGGATATCTTTGATGCACTGGTCCCTTCATGGGATATCATTGATGCACTGGTCCCTTCATGGGATATCTTTGGTGAACTGGTCCCTTCATGGGATATCTGTCCCTTCATGGGATATCTTTGATGCACTGGTCCCTTCATGGGATCTGTCCCTTCATGGGATATCTTTGATGCACTGGTCCCTTCATGGGATATCTTTGATGCACTGGTCCCTTCATGGGATATCTTTGATGCACTGGTCCCTTCATGGGATATCTTTGATGCACTGGTCCCTTCATGGGATATCTGTCCCTTCATGGGATATCTTTGGTGCATGGTCCGTTCATGGGATATCTTTGGTGCACTGGTCCCTTATTGGGATATCTGTCCCTTCATGGGATATCTTTGGTGCACTGGTCCCTTCATGGGATATCTTTGGTGCACTGGTCCCTTCATGGGATATCTTTGGTGCACTGGTCCCTTCATGGGATATCTTTGGTGCACTGGTCCCTTCATAGATATCTTTGGTGCACTGGTCCCTTGATGGGATGTCTTTGATGCACTGGTCCCTTCATGGGATGTCATTGATGCACTGGTCCCTTCATGGGATATCTTTGATGCACTGGTCCCTTCATGGGATATCTGTCCCTTCATGGGAGATCTTTGATGCACTGGTCCCTTCATGGGATATCTGTCCCTTTATGGGATATCTTTTGTGCACTGGTCCCTTCATGGGATATCTTTTGTGCACTGGTCCCTTCATGGGATATCCGTCCCTTCATGGGATATCTTTGGTGCACTGGTCCCTTCATGGGATATCTTTGATGCACTGGTCCCTTCATGGGATGTCTTTGATGCACTGGTCCCTTCATGGGATATCTTTGATGCAATGGTCCCTTCATGGGATATCTTTGATGCACTGGTCCCTTCATGGGATATCTTTTGTGCACTGGTCCCTTCATGGGATATCTTTGATGCACTGGTCCCTTCATGGGATATCTGTCCCTTCATGGGATATCTTTGGTGAACTGGTCCCTTCATGGGATATCTGTCCCTTCATGGGATATCTTTGATGCACTGGTCCCTTCATGGGATCTGTCCCTTCATGGGATATCTTTGATGCACTGGTCCCTTCATGGGATATCTTTGATGCACTGGTCCCTTCATGGGATATCTTTGATGCACTGGTCCCTTCATGGGATATCTTTGATGCACTGGTCCCTTCATGGGATATCTGTCCCTTCATGGGATATCTTTGGTGCATGGTCCGTTCATGGGATATCTTTGGTGCACTGGTCCCTTATTGGGATATCTGTCCCTTCATGGGATATCTTTGGTGCACTGGTCCCTTCATGGGATATCTTTGGTGCACTGGTCCCTTCATGGGATATCTTTGGTGCACTGGTCCCTTCATGGGATATCTTTGGTGCACTGGTCCCTTCATGGGATATCTTTGGTGCACTGGTCCCTTCATGGGATATCTGTCCCTTCATGGGATATCTTTCGTGCACTGGTCCCTTCATGGGATATCTTTGATGCACTGGTCCCTTCATGGGATATCTTTGATGCAATGGTCCCTTCATGGGATATCTTTGATGCACTGGTCCCTTCATGGGATATCTTTTGTGCACTGGTCCCTTCATGGGATATCTTTGATGCACTGGTCCCTTCATGGGATATCTGTCCCTTCATGGGATATCTTTGATGCACTGGTCCCTTCATGGGATATCTGTCTCTTCATGGGATATCTTTGATGCACTGGTCCCTTCATGGGATATCTTTGGTGCACTGGTCCTTTCATGGGATATCTGTCCCTTCATGGGATATCTTTGATGCACTGGTCCCTTCATGGAATATCTGTCCCTTCATGGGCTAACCTTGGTGCACTGGTCCCTTCATATGATATCAGTCCCTTCAATGGGATATCCTTGGTGCACTGGTCCCTTCATGGGATATCTTTGATGCACTGGTCCCTTCATGGGATATCTTTGATGCACTGGTCCCTTCATGGGATATCTTTGATGCACTGGTCCCTTCATGGGATATCTTTGGTGCACTGGTCCTTTCATGGGATATCTGTCCCTTAATGGGATATCTTTGATGCACTGGTCCCTTCATGGGATATCTGTCCCTTCATGGGTTATCTTTTGTGCACTGGTCCCTTCATGGGATATCTTTGATGCACTGGTCCCTTCATGGGATATCTGTCCCTTCATGGGATATCTTTGATGCACTGGTCCCTTCATGGGATATCTGTCCCTTAATGGGATATCTTTGATGCACTGGTCCCTTCATGGGATATCTGTCCCTTCATGGGATATCTTTGATGCAATGGTCCCTTCATGGGATATCTTTGATGCACTGGTCCCTTCATGGGATATCTTTGGTGCACTGGTCCCTTCATGGGATATCTTTGGTGCACTGGTCCCTTCATGGGATATCTTTGGTGCACTGGTCCCTTCATGGGATATCTTTGATGCACTGGTCCCTTCATGGGATATCTTTGGTGCACTGGTCCCTTCATGGGATATCTGTCCCTTCATGGGATATCTTTGATGCACGGTCCCTTCATGGGATATCTGTCCCTTCATGGGATATCTTTGATGCACTGGTCCCTTCATGGGATATCTGTCCCTTCATGGGATATCTTTGATGCACTGGTCCCTTCATGGGATATCTTTGGTGCACTGGTCCTTTCATGGGATATCTGTCCCTTCATGGGATATCTTTGATGCACTGGTCCCTTCATGGAATATCTGTCCCTTCATGGGCTAAACTTGGTGCACTGGTCCCTTCATGGAATATCTTTGATGCACTGGTCCCTTCATGGGATATCTGTCCCTTCATGGGATATCTTTGATGCACTGGTCCCTTCATGGGATATAAGTCCCTTCATGGGATATCTTTGGTGCACTGGTCCCTTCATGGGATATCTTTGGTGCACTGGTCCCTTCATGGGATATCTTTGATGCACTGGTCCCTTCATGGGATGTCTTTGATGCACTGGTCCCTTCATGGGATATCTTTGATGCACTGGTCCCTTCATGGGATATCTTTGATGCACTGGTCCCTTCATGGGATATCTTTGATGCACTGGTCCCTTCATGGGATATCTTTGGTGCGCTGGTCCCTTCATGGGATATCTGTCCCTTCATGGGATATCTATAATGTACTGGTCCCTTCATGGGATATCGGTCCCTTTTAGGGGATATCTTTGGTGCACTGGTCCCTTCATGGGATATCTGTCCCTTTATGGGATATCTTTGGTGCACTGGTCCCTTCATGGGATATCTGTCCCTTCGTGGGATATCTTTGGTGCACTGGTCCCTTCATGGGATATCTTTGGTGCACTGGTCCCTTCATGGGATGTCTTTGATGCCTGGTCCCTTCATTGGATATCTTTGATGCAATGGTCCCTTCATGGGATATCTTTGATGCACTAGTCCCTTCATGGGATATCTTTTGTGCACTGGTCCCTTCATGGGATATCTGTCCCTTTATGGGATATCTTTGGTGCACTGGTCCCTTCATGGGATATCTGTCCCTTCATGGGATATCTTTTGTGCACTGGTCCCTTCATGGGATATCTGTCCCTTCATGGGATATCTTTTGTGCACTGGTCCCTTGATGGGATATCTGTCCCTTCATGGGATATCTTTGGTGCACTGGTCCCTTCATGGGATATCGGTCCCTTTATGGGATATCTTTGGTGCACTGGTCCCTTCATGGGATATCTGTCCCTTCATGGGATATCTTTTGTGCACTGGTCCCTTGATGGGATATCTGTCCCTTCATGGGATATCTTTGATGCACTGGTCCCTTGATGGGATATCTTTGATGCACTGGTCCCTTCATGGGATATCTTTGATGCACTGGTCCCTTCATGGGATATCTTTGGTGCACTGGTCCCTTCATGGGATATCTTTGGTGCACTGGTCCCTTCATGGGATATCTTTGGTGCACTGGTCCCTTCATGGGATATCTGTCCCTTCATGGGATATCTTTGGTGCACTGGTCCCTTCATGGGATATCGGTCCCTTTATGGGTTATCTTTGGTGCACTGGTCCCTTCATTGAATATCTGTCCCTTCATGGGATATCTTTTGTGCACTGGTCCCTTCATGGGATATCTTTTGTGCACTGGTCCCTTCATGGGATATCTGTCCCTTCATGGGATATCTTTGATGCACTGGTCCCTTCATGGGATATCTTTGATGCACTGGTCCCTTCATGGGATATCTTTGGTGCACTGGTCCCTTCATGGGATATCTTTGGTGAACTGGTCCCTTCATGGGATATCTGTCCCTTCATGGGATATTTTTGATGCACTGGTCCCTTCATGGGATATCTGTCCCTTCATGGGATATCTTTGGTGCACTGGTCCCTTCATGGGATATCGGTCCCTTTATGGGTTATCTTTGGTGCACTGGTCCCTTCATGGGATATCTGTCCCTTTATGGGTTACCTTTGGTGCACTGGTCCCTTCATGGGATATCTGTCCCTTCATGGGATATCTTTTGTGCACTGGTCCCTTCATGGGATATCTTTTGTGCACTGGTCCCTTCATGGGATATCTGTCCCTTCATGGGATATCTTTGATGCACTGGTCCCTTCATGGGATATCTTTGATGCACTGGTCCCTTCATGGGATATCTTTGATGCACTGGTCCCTTCATGGGATATCATTGATGCACTGGTCCCTTCATGGGATATCTTTGGTGAACTGGTCCCTTCATGGGATATCTGTCCCTTCATGGGATATCTTTGATGCACTGGTCCCTTCATGGGATCTGTCCCTTCATGGGATATCTTTGATGCACTGGTCCCTTCATGGGATATCTTTGATGCACTGGTCCCTTCATGGGATATCTTTGATGCACTGGTCCCTTCATGGGATATCTGTCCCTTCATGGGATATCTTTGGTGCATGGTCCGTTCATGGGATATCGGTCCCTTTTAGGGGATATCTTTGGTGCACTGGTCCCTTCATGGGATATCTGTCCCTTTATGGGATATCTTTGGTGCACTGGTCCCTTCATGGGATATCTGTCCCTTCGTGGGATATCTTTGGTGCACTGGTCCCTTCATGGGATATCTTTGGTGCACTGGTCCCTTCATGGGATGTCTTTGATGCCTGGTCCCTTCATTGGATATCTTTGATGCAATGGTCCCTTCATGGGATATCTTTGATGCACTAGTCCCTTCATGGGATATCTTTTGTGCACTGGTCCCTTCATGGGATATCTGTCCCTTTATGGGATATCTTTGGTGCACTGGTCCCTTCATGGGATATCTGTCCCTTCATGGGATATCTTTTGTGCACTGGTCCCTTCATGGGATATCTGTCCCTTCATGGGATATCTTTTGTGCACTGGTCCCTTGATGGGATATCTGTCCCTTCATGGGATATCTTTGGTGCACTGGTCCCTTCATGGGATATCGGTCCCTTTATGGGATATCTTTGGTGCACTGGTCCCTTCATGGGATATCTGTCCCTTCATGGGATATCTTTTGTGCACTGGTCCCTTGATGGGATATCTGTCCCTTCATGGGATATCTTTGATGCACTGGTCCCTTCATGGGATATCTTTGATGCACTGGTCCCTTCATGGGATATCTTTGATGCACTGGTCCCTTCATGGGATATCTTTGGTGCACTGGTCCCTTCATGGGATATCTTTGGTGCACTGGTCCCTTCATGGGATATCTTTGGTGCACTGGTCCCTTCATGGGATATCTGTCCCTTCATGGGATATCTTTGGTGCACTGGTCCCTTCATGGGATATCGGTCCCTTTATGGGTTATCTTTGGTGCACTGGTCCCTTCATTGAATATCTGTCCCTTCATGGGATATCTTTTGTGCACTGGTCCCTTCATGGGATATCTTTTGTGCACTGGTCCCTTCATGGGATATCTGTCCCTTCATGGGATATCTTTGATGCACTGGTCCCTTCATGGGATATCTTTGATGCACTGGTCCCTTCATGGGATATCTTTGGTGCACTGGTCCCTTCATGGGATATCTTTGGTGAACTGGTCCCTTCATGGGATATCTGTCCCTTCATGGGATATTTTTGATGCACTGGTCCCTTCATGGGATATCTGTCCCTTCATGGGATATCTTTGGTGCACTGGTCCCTTCATGGGATATCGGTCCCTTTATGGGTTATCTTTGGTGCACTGGTCCCTTCATGGGATATCTGTCCCTTTATGGGTTATCTTTGGTGCACTGGTCCCTTCATGGGATATCTGTCCCTTCATGGGATATCTTTTGTGCACTGGTCCCTTCATGGGATATCTTTTGTGCACTGGTCCCTTCATGGGATATCTGTCCCTTCATGGGATATCTTTGATGCACTGGTCCCTTCATGGGATATCTTTGATGCACTGGTCCCTTCATGGGATATCTTTGATGCACTGGTCCCTTCATGGGATATCTTTGATGCACTGGTCCCTTCATGGGATATCATTGATGCACTGGTCCCTTCATGGGATATCTTTGGTGAACTGGTCCCTTCATGGGATATCTGTCCCTTCATGGGATATCTTTGATGCACTGGTCCCTTCATGGGATCTGTCCCTTCATGGGATATCTTTGATGCACTGGTCCCTTCATGGGATATCTTTGATGCACTGGTCCCTTCATGGGATATCTTTGGTGCACTGGTCCCTTGATGGGATGTCTTTGATGCACTGGTCCCTTCATGGGATGTCATTGATGCACTGGTCCCTTCATGGGATATCTTTGATGCACTGGTCCCTTCATGGGATATCTGTCCCTTCATGGGAGATCTTTGATGCACTGGTCCCTTCATGGGATATCTGTCCCTTTATGGGATATCTTTTGTGCACTGGTCCCTTCATGGGATATCTTTTGTGCACTGGTCCCTTCATGGGATATCCGTCCCTTCATGGGATATCTTTGGTGCACTGGTCCCTTCATGGGATATCTTTGATGCACTGGTCCCTTCATGGGATGTCTTTGATGCACTGGTCCCTTCATGGGATATCTTTGATGCAATGGTCCCTTCATGGGATATCTTTGATGCACTGGTCCCTTCATGGGATATCTTTTGTGCACTGGTCCCTTCATGGGATATCTTTGATGCACTGGTCCCTTCATGGGATATCTGTCCCTTCATGGGATATCTTTGATGCACTGGTCCCTTCATGGGATATCTTTGGTGCACTGGTCCTTTCATGGGATATCTGTCCCTTCATGGGATATCTTTGATGCACTGGTCCCTTCATGGAATATCTGTCCCTTCATGGGCTAACCTTGGTGCACTGGTCCCTTCATGGGATATCAGTCCCTTCATGGGATATCTTTGATGCACTGGTCCCTTCATGGGATATCTTTGGTGCACTGGTCCTTTCATGGGATATCTGTCCCTTCATGGGATATCTTTGATGCACTGGTCCCTTCATGGAATATCTGTCCCTTCATGGGCTAACCTTGGTGCACTGGTCCCTTCATGGGATATCAGTCCCTTCAATGGGATATCTTTGGTGCACTGGTCCCTTCATGGGATATCTTTGATGCACTGGTCCCTTCATGGGATATCTTTGATGCACTGGTCCCTTCATGGGATATCTTTGATGCACTGATCCCTTCATGGGATATCTTTGATGCACTGGTCCCTTCATGGGATATCTTTGGTGCACTGGTCCTTTCATGGGATATCTGTCCCTTAATGGGATATCTTTGATGCACTGGTCCCTTCATGGGATATCTGTCCCTTCATGGGATATCTTTTGTGCACTGGTCCCTTCATGGGATATCTTTGATGCACTGGTCCCTTCATGGGATATCTGTCCCTTCATGGTATATTTTTGATGCACTGGTCCCTTCATGGGATATCTGTCCCTTCATGGGATATCTTTGATGCACTGGTCCCTTCATGGGATATCTGTCCCTTCATGGGATATCTTTGATGCAATGGTCCCTTCATGGGATATCTTTGATGCACTGGTCCCTTCATGGGATATCTTTGATGCACTGGTCCCTTCATGGGATATCTTTGCACTGGTCCCTTCATGGGATATCTTTGATGCAATGGTCCCTTCATGGGATATCGTTGGTGCACTGGTCCCTTCATGGGATATCTTTGGTGCACTGGTCCCTTCATGGGATATCGGTCCCTTTATGGGATATCTTTGGTGCACTGGTCCCTTCATGGGATATCTGTCCCTTCATGGGATATCTTTTGTGCACTGGTCCCTTCATGGGATATCTTTTGTGCACTGGTCCCTTCATGGGATATCTTTGATGCACTGGTCCCTTCATGGGATATCTTTGATGCACTGGTCACTTCATGGGATATCATTTATGCACTGGTCCCTTCATGGGATATCTTTGGTGAACTGGTCCCTTCATGGGATATGTCCCTTCATGGGATATTTTTGATGCACTGGTCCCTTCATGGGATATCTGTCCCTTCATGGGATATCTTTGATGCACTGGTCCCTTCATGGGATATCTTTGATGCACTGGTCCCTTCATGGGATATCTTTGATGCACTGGTCCCTTCATGGGATATCTGTCCCTTCATGGGATATCTTTGGTGCATGGTCCGTTCATGGGATATCTTTATTGCACTGGTCCCTTATTGGGATATCTGTCCCTTCATGGGATATCTTTGGTGCACTGGTCCCTTCATGGGATATCTTTGGTGCACTGGTCCCTTCATGGGATATCTTTGGTGCACTGGTCCCTTCATGGGATATCTTTTGTGCACTGGTCCCTTCATGGGATATCTTTGATGCACTGGTCCCTTCATCGGATATCTGTCCCTTCATGGGATATCTTTGATGCACTGGTCCCTTCATGGGATATCTGTCCCTTCATGGGATATCTTTGATGCACTGGTCCCTTCATGGGATATCTTTGGTGCACTGGTCCTTTCATGGGATATCTGTCCCTTCATGGGATATCTTTGATGCACTGGTCCCTTCATGGAATATCTGTCCCTTCATGGGCTAACCTTGGTGCACTGGTCCCTTCATGGGATATCAGTCCCTTCAATGGGATATCTTTGGTGCACTGGTCCCTTCATGGGATATCTTTGCACTGGTCCCTTCATGGGATATCTGTGATGCACTGGTCCCTTCATGGGATATCTGTGATGCACTGGTCCCTTCATGGGATATCTTTGATGCACTGGTCCCTTCATGGGATATCTTTGGTGCACTGGTCCTTTCATGGGATATCTGTCCCTTAATGGGATATCTTTCATGCACTGGTCCCTTCATGGGATATCTGTCCCTTCATGGGATATCTTTTGTGCACTGGTCCCTTCATGGGATATCTTTGATGCACTGGTCCCTTCATGGGATATCTGTCCCTTCATGGGATATCTTTGATGCACTGGTCCCTTCATGGGATATCTGTCCCTTAATGGGATATCTTTGATGCACTGGTCCCTTCATGGGATATCTGTCCCTTCATGGGATATCTTTGATGCAATGGTCCCTTCATGGGATATCTTTGATGCACTGGTCCCTTCATGGGATATCTTTGGTGCACTGGTCCCTTCATGGGATATCTTTGGTGCACTGGTCCCTTCATGGGATATCTTTGGTGCACTGGTCCCTTCATGGGATATCTTTGATGCACTGGTCCCTTCATGGGATATCTTTGGTGCACTGGTCCTTTCATGGGATATCTGTCCCTTCATGGTATATCTTTGATGCACTGGTCCCTTCATGGGATATCTGTCCCTTCATGGGATATCTTTTGTGCACTGGTCCCTTCATGGGATATCTTTGATGCACGGTCCCTTCATGGGATATCTGTCCCTTCATGGGATATCTTTGATGCACTGGTCCCTTCATGGGATATCTGTCCCTTCATGGGATATCTCTGATGCACTGGTCCCTTCATGGGATATCTTTGGTGCACTGGTCCTTTCATGGGATATCTGTCCCTTCATGGGATATCTTTGATGCACTGGTCCCTTCATGGAATATCTGTCCCTTCATGGGCTAAACTTGGTGCACTGGTCCCTTCATGGAATATCTTTGATGCACTGGTCCCTTCATGGGATATCTGTCCCTTCATGGGATATCTTTGATACACTGGTCCCTTCATGGGATATCAGTCCCTTCATGGGATATCTTTGGTGCACTGGTCCCTTCATGGGATATCTTTGGTGCACTGGTCCCTTCATGGGATATCTTTGATGCACTGGTCCCTTCATGGGATGTCTTTGGTGCACTGGTCCCTTCATGGGATATCTTTGGTGCACTGGTCCCTTCATGGGATATCTGTCCCTTCATGGGATATCTTTCGTGCACTGGTCCCTTCATGGGATATCTTTGATGCACTGGTCCCTTCATGGGATATCTTTGGTGCACTGGTCCCTTCATGGGATATCTGTCCCTTCATGGGATGTCTTTGGTGCATGGTCCGTTCATGGGATATCTTTGGTGCACTGGTCCCTTATTGGGATATCTGTCCCTTCATGGGATATCTTTGGTGCACTGGTCCCTTCATGGGATATCTTTGGTGCACTGGTCCCTTCATGGGATATCTTTGGTGCACTGGTCCCTTCATGGGATATCTTTGGTGCACTGGTCCCTTCATGGGATATCTTTGGTGCACTGGTCCCTTCATGGGATATCTGTCCCTTCATGGGATATCTTTCGTGCACTGGTCCCTTCATGGGATATCTTTGATGCACTGGTCCCTTCATGGGATATCTTTGATGCAATGGTCCCTTCATGGGATATCTTTGATGCACTGGTCCCTTCATGGGATATCTTTTGTGCACTGGTCCCTTCATGGGATATCTTTGATGCACTGGTCCCTTCATGGGATATCTGTCCCTTCATGGGATATCTTTGATGCACTGGTCCCTTCATGGGATATCTGTCTCTTCATGGGATATCTTTGATGCACTGGTCCCTTCATGGGATATCTTTGGTGCACTGGTCCTTTCATGGGATATCTGTCCCTTCATGGGATATCTTTGATGCACTGGTCCCTTCATGGAATATCTGTCCCTTCATGGGCTAACCTTGGTGCACTGGTCCCTTCATATGATATCAGTCCCTTCAATGGGATATCCTTGGTGCACTGGTCCCTTCATGGGATATCTTTGATGCACTGGTCCCTTCATGGGATATCTTTGATGCACTGGTCCCTTCATGGGATATCTTTGATGCACTGGTCCCTTCATGGGATATCTTTGGTGCACTGGTCCTTTCATGGGATATCTGTCCCTTAATGGGATATCTTTGATGCACTGGTCCCTTCATGGGATATCTGTCCCTTCATGGGTTATCTTTTGTGCACTGGTCCCTTCATGGGATATCTTTGATGCACTGGTCCCTTCATGGGATATCTGTCCCTTCATGGGATATCTTTGATGCACTGGTCCCTTCATGGGATATCTGTCCCTTAATGGAATATCTTTGATGCACTGGTCCCTTCATGGGATATCTGTCCCTTCATGGGATATCTTTGATGCAATGGTCCCTTCATGGGATATCTTTGATGCACTGGTCCCTTCATGGGATATCTTTGGTGCACTGGTCCCTTCATGGGATATCTTTGGTGCACTGGTCCCTTCATGGGATATCTTTGGTGCACTGGTCCCTTCATGGGATATCTTTGATGCACTGGTCCCTTCATGGGATATCTTTGGTGCACTGGTCCCTTCATGGGATATCTGTCCCTTCATGGGATATCTTTGATGCACGGTCCCTTCATGGGATATCTGTCCCTTCATGGGATATCTTTGATGCACTGGTCCCTTCATGGGATATCTGTCCCTTCATGGGATATCTTTGATGCACTGGTCCCTTCATGGGATATCTTTGGTGCACTGGTCCTTTCATGGGATATCTGTCCCTTCATGGGATATCTTTGATGCACTGGTCCCTTCATGGAATATCTGTCCCTTCATGGGCTAAACTTGGTGCACTGGTCCCTTCATGGAATATCTTTGATGCACTGGTCCCTTCATGGGATATCTGTCCCTTCATGGGATATCTTTGATGCACTGGTCCCTTCATGGGATATAAGTCCCTTCATGGGATATCTTTGGTGCACTGGTCCCTTCATGGGATATCTTTGGTGCACTGGTCCCTTCATGGGATATCTTTGATGCACTGGTCCCTTCATGGGATGTCTTTGATGCACTGGTCCCTTCATGGGATATCTTTGATGCACTGGTCCCTTCATGGGATATCTTTGATGCACTGGTCCCTTCATGGGATATCTTTGATGCACTGGTCCCTTCATGGGATATCTTTGGTGCGCTGGTCCCTTCATGGGATATCTGTCCCTTCATGGGATATCTATAATGTACTGGTCCCTTCATGGGATATCGGTCCCTTTTAGGGGATATCTTTGGTGCACTGGTCCCTTCATGGGATATCTGTCCCTTTATGGGATATCTTTGGTGCACTGGTCCCTTCATGGGATATCTGTCCCTTCGTGGGATATCTTTGGTGCACTGGTCCCTTCATGGGATATCTTTGGTGCACTGGTCCCTTCATGGGATGTCTTTGATGCCTGGTCCCTTCATTGGATATCTTTGATGCAATGGTCCCTTCATGGGATATCTTTGATGCACTAGTCCCTTCATGGGATATCTTTTGTGCACTGGTCCCTTCATGGGATATCTGTCCCTTTATGGGATATCTTTGGTGCACTGGTCCCTTCATGGGATATCTGTCCCTTCATGGGATATCTTTTGTGCACTGGTCCCTTCATGGGATATCTGTCCCTTCATGGGATATCTTTTGTGCACTGGTCCCTTGATGGGATATCTGTCCCTTCATGGGATATCTTTGGTGCACTGGTCCCTTCATGGGATATCGGTCCCTTTATGGGATATCTTTGGTGCACTGGTCCCTTCATGGGATATCTGTCCCTTCATGGGATATCTTTTGTGCACTGGTCCCTTGATGGGATATCTGTCCCTTCATGGGATATCTTTGATGCACTGGTCCCTTCATGGGATATCTTTGATGCACTGGTCCCTTCATGGGATATCTTTGGTGCACTGGTCCCTTCATGGGATATCTTTGGTGCACTGGTCCCTTCATGGGATATCTTTGGTGCACTGGTCCCTTCATGGGATATCTTTGGTGCACTGGTCCCTTCATGGGATATCTGTCCCTTCATGGGATATCTTTGGTGCACTGGTCCCTTCATGGGATATCGGTCCCTTTATGGGTTATCTTTGGTGCACTGGTCCCTTCATTGAATATCTGTCCCTTCATGGGATATCTTTTGTGCACTGGTCCCTTCATGGGATATCTTTTGTGCACTGGTCCCTTCATGGGATATCTGTCCCTTCATGGGATATCTTTGATGCACTGGTCCCTTCATGGGATATCTTTGATGCACTGGTCCCTTCATGGGATATCTTTGGTGCACTGGTCCCTTCATGGGATATCTTTGGTGAACTGGTCCCTTCATGGGATATCTGTCCCTTCATGGGATATTTTTGATGCACTGGTCCCTTCATGGGATATCTGTCCCTTCATGGGATATCTTTGGTGCACTGGTCCCTTCATGGGATATCGGTCCCTTTATGGGTTATCTTTGGTGCACTGGTCCCTTCATGGGATATCTGTCCCTTTATGGGTTATCTTTGGTGCACTGGTCCCTTCATGGGATATCTGTCCCTTCATGGGATATCTTTTGTGCACTGGTCCCTTCATGGGATATCTTTTGTGCACTGGTCCCTTCATGGGATATCTGTCCCTTCATGGGATATCTTTGATGCACTGGTCCCTTCATGGGATATCTTTGATGCACTGGTCCCTTCATGGGATATCTTTGATGCACTGGTCCCTTCATGGGATATCTTTGATGCACTGGTCCCTTCATGGGATATCATTGATGCACTGGTCCCTTCATGGGATATCTTTGGTGAACTGGTCCCTTCATGGGATATCTGTCCCTTCATGGGATATCTTTGATGCACTGGTCCCTTCATGGGATCTGTCCCTTCATGGGATATCTTTGATGCACTGGTCCCTTCATGGGATATCTTTGATGCACTGGTCCCTTCATGGGATATCTTTGATGCACTGGTCCCTTCATGGGATATCTTTGATGCACTGGTCCCTTCATGGGATATCTGTCCCTTCATGGGATATCTTTGGTGCATGGTCCGTTCATGGGATATCTTTGGTGCACTGGTCCCTTATTGGGATATCTGTCCCTTCATGGGATATCTTTGGTGCACTGGTCCCTTCATGGGATATCTTTGGTGCACTGGTCCCTTCATGGGATATCTTTGGTGCACTGGTCCCTTCATGGGATATCTTTGGTGCACTGGTCCCTTCATAGATATCTTTGGTGCACTGGTCCCTTGATGGGATGTCTTTGATGCACTGGTCCCTTCATGGGATGTCATTGATGCACTGGTCCCTTCATGGGATATCTTTGATGCACTGGTCCCTTCATGGGATATCTGTCCCTTCATGGGAGATCTTTGATGCACTGGTCCCTTCATGGGATATCTGTCCCTTTATGGGATATCTTTTGTGCACTGGTCCCTTCATGGGATATCTTTTGTGCACTGGTCCCTTCATGGGATATCCGTCCCTTCATGGGATATCTTTGGTGCACTGGTCCCTTCATGGGATATCTTTGATGCACTGGTCCCTTCATGGGATGTCTTTGATGCACTGGTCCCTTCATGGGATATCTTTGATGCAATGGTCCCTTCATGGGATATCTTTGATGCACTGGTCCCTTCATGGGATATCTTTTGTGCACTGGTCCCTTCATGGGATATCTTTGATGCACTGGTCCCTTCATGGGATATCTGTCCCTTCATGGGATATCTTTGATGCACTGGTCCCTTCATGGGATATCTTTGGTGCACTGGTCCTTTCATGGGATATCTGTCCCTTCATGGGATATCTTTGATGCACTGGTCCCTTCATGGAATATCTGTCCCTTCATGGGCTAACCTTGGTGCACTGGTCCCTTCATGGGATATCAGTCCCTTCATGGGATATCTTTGATGCACTGGTCCCTTCATGGGATATCTTTGGTGCACTGGTCCTTTCATGGGATATCTGTCCCTTCATGGGATATCTTTGATGCACTGGTCCCTTCATGGAATATCCGTCCCTTCATGGGCTAACCTTGGTGCACTGGTCCCTTCATGGGATATCTGTCCCTTCATGGGATATCTTTGGTGCACTGGTCCCTTCATGGGATATCTGTCCCTTCATGGGATATCTTTGGTGCACTGGTCCCTTCATGGGATATCGGTCCCTTTATGGGATATCTTTGGTGCACTGGTCCCTTCATGGGATATCTGTCCCTTCATGGGATATCTTTTGTGCACTGGTCCCTTCATGGGATATCTTTTGTGCACTGGTCCCTTGATGGGATATCTGTCCCTTCATGGGATATCTTTGATGCACTGGTCCCTTCATGGGATATCTTTGATGCACTGGTCCCTTCATCGGATATCTTTGATGCACTGGTCCCTTCATGGGATATCTTTGATGCACTGGTCCCTTCATGGGATATCTTTGATGCACTGGTCCCTTCATGGGATATCTTTGGTGCGCTGGTCCCTTCATGGGATATCTGTCCCTTCATGGGATATCTATAATGCACTGGTCCCTTCATGGGATATCAGTCCCTTCATGGGATATCTGTCCCTTCATGGGATATCTGTCCCTTCATGGGATATATTTGATGCACTGGTCCCTTCATAGGATATCTGTCCCTTCATGGGATATCTTTGATGCACTGGTCCCTTCATGGGATATCTTTGATGCACTGGTCCCTTCATGGGATATCTTTGATGCACTGGTCCCTTCATGGGATATCTTTGGTGCACTGGTCCCTTCATGGGATATCGGTCCCTTTATGGGATATCTTTTGTGCACTGGTCCCTTCATGGGATATCTTTGGTGCACTGGTCCCTTCATGGGATATCTGTCCCTTCATGGGATATCTTTTGTGCACTGGTCCCTTCATGGGATATCTTTTGTGCACTGGTCCCTTCATGGGATATCTGTCCCTTCATGGGATATCTTTGATGCACTGGTCCCTTCATGGGATATCTTTGATGCACTGGTCCCTTCATGGGATATCTTTGATGCACTGGTCCCTTCATGGGATATCTTTGATGCACTGGTCACTTCATGGGATATCGTTTATGCACTGGTCCCTTCATGGGATATCTTTGGTGAACTGGTCCCTTCATGGGATATCTGTCCCTTCATGGGATATTTTTGATGCACTGGTCCCTTCATGGCATATCTGTCCCTTCATGGGATATCTTTGATGCACTGGTCCCTTCATGGGATATCTTTGATGCACTGGTCCCTTCATGGGATATCTTTGATGCACTGGTCCCTTCATGGGATATCTGTCCCTTCATGGGATATCTTTGGTGCATGGTCCGTTCATGGGATATCTTTGGTGCACTGGCCCCTTATTGGGATATCTGTCCCTTCATGGGATATCTTTGGTGCACTGGTCCCTTCATGGGATATCTTTAGTGCACTGGTCACTTCATGGGATATCTTTGGTGCACTGGTCCCTTCATGGGATATCTTTGGTGCACTGGTCCCTTCATGGGATATCTTTGATGCACTGGTCCCTTCATGGGATATCTTTGATGCACTGGTCCCTTCATGGGATATCTTTGGTGCACTGGTCCCTTCATGGGATATCTGTCCCTTCATGGGATATCTTTGGTGCACTGGTCCCTTCATGGGATATCATTGATGCACTGGTCCCTTCATGGGATATCATTGATGCACTGGTCCCTTCATGGGATATCTTTGGTGAACTGGTCCCTTCATGGGATATCTGTCCCTTCATGGGATATCTTTGATGCACTGGTCCCTTCATGGGATCTGTCCCTTCATGGGATATCTTTGATGAACTGGTCCCTTCATGGGATATCTTTGGTGCACTGGTCCCTTCATGGGATATCTTTTGTGCACTGGTCCCTTCATGGGATATCTTTGATGCACTGGTCCCTTCATGGGATATCTTTGATGCACTGGTCCCTTCATGGGATATCTTTGATGCACTGGTCCCTTCATGGGATATCATTGATGCACTGGTCCCTTCATGGGATATCTTTTGTGCACTTGTCCCTTCATGGGATATCTGTCCCTTCATGGGATATCTTTCGTGCACTGGTCCCTTCATGGGTTATCTGTCCCTTCATGGGATATCTTTTGTGCCCTGGTCCCTTCATGGGATATCTTTTGTGCACTGGTCCCTTCATGGGATATCTGTCTTTTCATGGGATATCTTTGGTGCACTGGTCCCTTCATGGGATATCTTTGATGCACTGGTCCCTTCATGGGATGTCTTTGATGCACTGGTCCCTTCATGGGATATCTTTGATGCAATGGTCCCTTCATGGGATATCTTTGATGCACTGGTCCCTTCATGGGATATCTTTTGTGCACTGGTCCCTTCATGGGATATCTTTAATGCACTGGTCCCTTCATGGGATATCTGTCCCTTCATGGGATATCTTTGATGCACTGGTCCCTTCATGGGATATCTGTCCCTTCATGGGATATCTTTGATGCACTGGTCCCTTCATGGGATATCTTTGGTGCACTGGTCCTTTCATGGGATATCTGTCCCTTCATGGGATATCTTTTGTGCACTGGTCCCTTCATGGGATATCTGTCCCTTCATGGGATATCTTTGGTGCACTGGTCCCTTCATGGGATATCTTTGATGCACTGGTCCCTTCATGGGATATCTTTAGTGCACTGGTCCCTTCATGGGATATCTTTAGTGCACTGGTCCCTTCATGGGATATCTTTTGTGCACTGGTCCCTTCATGGGATATCTGTCCCTTCATGGGATATCTTTTGTGCACTGGTCCCTTCATGGGATATCTTTTGTGCACTGGTCCCTTCATGGGATATCTGTCCCTTCATGGGATATCTTTGGTGCACTGGTCCCTTCATGGGATATCTTTGATGCACTGGTCCCTTCATGGGATATCTTTGATGCACTGGTCCCTTCATGGGATGTCTTTGATGCACTGGTCCCTTCATGGGATATCTTTGATGCAATGGTCCCTTCATGGGATATCTTTGATGCACTGGTCCCTTCATGGGATATCTTGTGTGCACTGGTCCCTTCATGGGATATCTTTGATGCACTGGTCCCTTCATGGGATATCTGTCCCTTCATGGGATATCTTTGATGCACTGGTCCCTTCATGGGATATCTGTCCCTTCATGGGATATCTTTGATGCACTGGTCCCTTCTTGGGATATCTTTGGTGCACTGGTCCTTTCATGCGATATCTGTCCCTTCATGGGATATCTTTGATGCACTGGTCCCTTCATGGAATATCTGTCCCTTCATGGGCTAACCTTGGTGCACTGGTCCATTCATGGGATATCAGTCCCTTCATGGGATATCTTTGATGCACTGGTCCCTTCATGGGATATCTTTGGTGCACTGGTCCTTTCATGGGATATCTGTCCCTTCATGGGATATCTTTGATGCACTGGTCCCTTCATGGAATATCTGTCCCTTCATGGGCTAACCTTGGTGCACTGGTCCCTTCATGGGATATCAGTCCCTTCAATGGGATATCATTGGTGCACTGGTCCCTTCATAGGATATCTTTGATGCACTGGTCCCTTCATGGGATATCTTTGATGCACTGGTCCCTTCATGGGATATCTTTGATGCACTGGTCCCTTCATGGGATATCTTTGGTGCACTGGTCCTTTCATGGGATATCTGTCCCTTAATGGGATATCTTTGATGCACTGGTCCCTTCATGGGATATCTGTCCCTTCATGGGATATCTTTTGTGCACTGGTCCCTTCATGGGATATCTTTGATGCACTGGTCCCTTCATGGGATATCTGTCCCTTCATGGGATATCTTTGATGCACTGGTCCCTTCATGGGATATCTGTCCCTTCATGGGATATCTTTGATGCACTGGTCCCTTCATGGGATATCTGTCCCTTCATGGGATATCTTTGATGCAATGGTCCCTTCATGGGATATCTTTGATGCACTGGTCCCTTCATGGGATATCTTTGATGTACTGGTCCCTTCATGGGATATCTTTGGTGCACTGGTCCCTTCATGGGATATCTTTGATGCACTGGTCCCTTCATGGGATATCTTTGGTGCACTGGTCCTTTCATGGGATATCTGTCCCTTCATGGGATATCTTTGATGCACTGGTCCCTTCATGGGATATCTGTCCCTTCATGGGATATCTTTTGTGCACTGGTCCCTTCATGGGATATCTTTGGTGCACTGGTCCCTTCATGGGATATCGATCCCTTTATGAGATATCTTTAATGCACTGGTCCCTTCATGGGATATCTGTCCCTTCATGGGATATCTTTTGTGCACTGGTCCCTTCATGGGATATCTTTGATGCACTGGTCCCTTCATGGGATATCTTTGATGCACTGGTCCCTTCATAGGATATCTTTGATGCACTGGTCCCTTCATGGGATATCTTTGATGCACTGGTCCCTTCATGGGATATCTTTGATGCACTGGTCCCTTCATGGGATATCTTTGATGCACTGGTCCCTTCATGGGATATCTTTGATGCAATGGTCCCTTCATGGGATATCTTTGGTGCACTGGTCCCTTCATGGGATATCTGTCCCTTCATGGGATATCTTTGGTGCACTGGTCCCTTCATGGGATATCGGTCCCTTTATGGGTTATCTTTGGTGCACTGGTCCCTTCATGGGATATCTGTCCCTTTATGGGTTATCTTTGGTGCACTGGTCCCTTCATGGGATATCTGTCCCTTCATGGGATATCTTTTGTGCACTGGTCCCTTCATGGGATATCTTTTGTACACTGGTCCCTTCATGGGATATCTGTCCCTTCATGGGATATCTTTGATGCACTGGTCCCTTCATGGGATATCTTTGATGCACTGGTCCCTTCATGGGATATCTTTGATGCACTGGTCCCTTCATGGGATATCTTTGATGCACTGGTCCCTTCATGGGATATCTTTGATGCACTGGTCCCTTCATGGGATATCATTGATGCACTGGTCCCTTCATGGGATATCTTTGGTGAACTGGTCCCTTCATGGGATATCTGTCCCTTCATGGGATATCTTTGATGCACTGGTCCCTTCATGGGATCTGTCCCTTCATGGGATATCTTTGATGCACTGGTCCCTTCATGGGATATCTTTGATGCACTGGTCCCTTCATGGGATATCTTTGATGCACTGGTCCCTTCATGGGATATCTTTGATGCACTGGTCCCTTCATGGGATATCTGTCCCTTCATGGGATATCTTTGGTGCATGGTCCGTTCATGGGATATCTTTGGTGCACTGGTCCCTTATTGGGATATTGGTCCCTTCATGGGATATCTTTGGTGCACTGGTCCCTTCATGGGATATCTTTGGTGCACTGGTCCCTTCATGGGATATCTTTGGTGCACTGGTCCCTTCATGGATATCTTTGGTGCACTGGTCCCTTGATGGGATGTCTTTGATGCACTGGTCCCTTCATGGGATGTCATTGATGCACTGGTCCCTTCATGGGATATCTTTGATGCACTGGTCCCTTCATGGGATATCTGTCCCTTCATGGGATATCTTTGATGCACTGGTCCCTTCATGGGATATCTGTCCCTTTATGGGATATCTTTTGTGCACTGATCCCTTCATGGGATATCTTTTGTGCACTGGTCCCTTCATGGGATATCCGTCCCTTCATGGGATATCTTTGGTGCACTGGTCCCTTCATGGGATATCTTTGATGCACTGGTCCCTTCATGGGATGTCTTTGATGCACTGGTCCCTTCATGGGATATCTTTGATGCAATGGTCCCTTCATGGGATATCTTTGATGCACTGGTCCCTTCATGGGATATCTTTTGTGCACTGGTCCCTTCATGGGATATCTTTGATGCACTGGTCCCTTCATGGGATATCTGTCCCTTCATGGGATATCTTTGATGCACTGGTCCCTTCATGGGATATCTTTGGTGCACTGGTCCTTTCATGGGATATCTGTCCCTTCATGGGATATCTTTGATGCACTGGTCCCTTCATGGAATATCTGTCCCTTCATGGGCTAACCTTGGTGCACTGGTCCCTTCATGGGATATCAGTCCCTTCATGGGATATCTTTGATGCACTGGTCCCTTCATGGGATATCTTTGGTGCACTGGTCCTTTCATGGGATATCTGTCCCTTCATGGGCTAACCTTGGTGCACTGGTCCCTTCATGGGATATCAGTCCCTTCAATGGGATATCTTTGGTGCACTGGTCCCTTCATGGGATATCTTTGATGCACTGGTCCCTTCATGGGATATCTTTGATGCACTGGTCCCTTCATGGGATATCTTTGATGCACTGGTCCCTTCATGGGATATCTTTGATGCACTGGTCCCTTCATGGGATATCTTTGATGCACTGGTCCCTTCATGGGATATCTTTGGTGCACTGGTCCTTTCATGGGATATCTGTCCCTTAATGGGATATCTTTGATGCACTGGTCCCTTCATGGGATATCTGTCCCTTCATGGGATATCTTTTGTGCACTGGTCCCTTCATGGGATATCTTTGATGCACTGGTCCCTTCATGGGATATCTGTCCCTTCATGGTATATTTTTGATGCACTGGTCCCTTCATGGGATATCTGTCCCTTCATGGGATATCTTTGATGCACTGGTCCCTTCATGGGATATCTGTCCCTTCATGGGATATCTTTGATGCAATGGTCCCTTCATGGGATATCTTTGATGCACTGGTCCCTTCATGGGATATCTTTGCACTGGTCCCTTCATGGGATATCTTTGATGCAATGGTCCCTTCATGGGATATCGTTGGTGCACTGGTCCCTTCATGGGATATCTTTTGTGCACTGGTCCCTTCATGGGATATCGGTCCCTTTATGGGATATCTTTGGTGCACTGGTCCCTTCATGGGATATCTGTCCCTTCATGGGATATCTTTTGTGCACTGGTCCCTTCATGGGATATCTTTTGTGCACTGGTCCCTTCATGGGATATCTTTGATGCACTGGTCCCTTCATGGGATATCTTTGATGCACTGGTCACTTCATGGGATATCATTTATGCACTGGTCCCTTCATGGGATATCTTTGGTGAACTGGTCCCTTCATGGGATATATGTCCCTTCATGGGATATTTTTGATGCACTGGTCCCTTCATGGGATATCTGTCCCTTCATGGGATATCTTTGGTGCACTGGTCCCTTCATGGGATATCGGTCCCTTTATGGGATATCTTTGGTGCACTGGTCCCTTCATGGGATATCTGTCCCTTTATGGGTTATCTTTGGTGCACTGGTCCCTTCATGGGATATCTGTCCCTTCATGGGATATCTTTTGTGCACTGGTCCCTTCATGGGATATCTTTTGTGCACTGGTCCCTTCATGGGATATCTGTCCCTTCATGGGATATCTTTGATGCACTGGTCCCTTCATGGGATATCTTTGATGCACTGGTCCCTTCATGGGATATATTTGATGCACTGGTCCCTTCATGGGATATCATTGATGCACTGGTCCCTTCATGGGATATCTTTGGTGAACTGGTCCCTTCATGGGATATCTGTCCCTTCATGGGATATCTTTGATGCACTGGTCCCTTCATGGGATCTGTCCCTTCATGGGATATCTTTGATGAACTGGTCCCTTCATGGGATATTTTTGATGCACTGGTCCCTTCATGGGATATCTTTGATGCACTGGTCCCTTCATGGGATATCTGTCCCTTCATGGGATATCTTTGGTGCATGGTCCGTTCATGGGATATCTTTGGTGCACTGGTCCCTTATTGGGATATCTGTCCCTTCATGGGATATCTTTGGTGCACTGGTCCCTTCATGGGATATCTTTGGTGCACTGGTCCCTTCATGGGATATCTTTGGTGCACTGGTCCCTTCATGGGATATCTTTGGTGCACTGGTCCCTTCATAGATATCTTTGGTGCACTGGTCCCTTGATGGGATGTCTTTGATGCACTGGTCCCTTCATGGGATGTCATTGATGCACTGGTCCCTTCATGGGATATCTTTGATGCACTGGTCCCTTCATGGGATATCTGTCCCTTCATGGGATATCTTTGATGCACTGGTCCCTTCATGGGATATCTGTCCCTTTATGGGATATATTATGTGCACTGGTCCCTTCATGGGATATCTTTTGTGCACTGGTCCCTTCATGGGATATCCGTCCCTTCATGGGATATCTTTGGTGCACTGGTCCCTTCATGGGATATCTTTGATGCACTGGTCCCTTCATGGGATGTCTTTGATGCACTGGTCCCTTCATGGGATATCTTTGATGCAATGGTCCCTTCATGGGATATCTTTGATGCACTGGTCCCTTCATGGGATATCTTTTGTGCACTGGTCCCTTCATGGGAAATCTTTAATGCACTGGTCCCTTCATGGGATATCTGTCCCTTCATGGGATATCTTTGATGCACTGGTCCCTTCATGGGATATCTGTCCCTTCATGGGATATCTTTGATGCACTGGTCCCTTCATGGGATATCTTTGGTGCACTGGTCCTTTCATGGGATATCTGTCCCTTCATGGGATATCTTTTGTGCACTGGTCCCTTCATGGGATATCTGTCCCTTCATGGGATATCTTTGGTGCACTGGTCCCTTCATGAGATATCTTTGATGCACTGGTCCCTTCATGGGATATCTTTAGTGCACTGGTCCCTTCATGGGATATCTTTTGTGCACTGGTCCCTTCATGGGATATCTTTTGTGCACTGGTCCCTTCATGGGATATCTGTCCCTTCATGGGATATCTTTGGTGCACTGGTCCCTTCATGGGATATCTTTGATGCACTGGTCCCTTCATGGGATGTCTTTGATGCACTGGTCCCTTCATGGGATATCTTTGATGCAATGGTCCCTTCATGGGATATCTTTGATGCACTGGTCCCTTCATGGGATATCTTGTGTGCACTGGTCCCTTCATGGGATATCTTTGATGCACTGGTCCCTTCATGGGATATCTTTGATGCACTGGTCCCTTCATGGGATATCTTTAGTGCACTGGTCCCTTCATGGGATATCTTTAGTGCACTGGTCCCTTCATGGGATATCTTTTGTGCACTGGTCCCTTCATGGGATATCTGTCCCTTCATGGGATATCTTTTGTGCACTGGTCCCTTCATGGGATATCTTTTGTGCACTGGTCCCTTCATGGGATATCTGTCCCTTCATGGGATATCTTTGGTGCACTGGTCCCTTCATGGGATATCTTTGATGCACTGGTCCCTTCATGGGATATCTTTGATGCACTGGTCCCTTCATGGGATATCTTTGATGCAATGGTCCCTTCATGGGATATCTTTGATGCACTGGTCCCTTCATGGGATATCTTTTGTGCACTGGTCCCTTCATGGGATATCTTTGATGCACTGGTCCCTTCATGGGATATCTGTCCCTTCATGGGATATCTTTGATGCACTGGTCCCTTCATGGGATATCTTTGGTGCACTGGTCCTTTCATGGGATATCTGTCCCTTCATGGGATATCTTTGATGCACTGGTCCCTTCATGGAATATCTGTCCCTTCATGGGCTAACCTTGGTGCACTGGTCCCTTCATGGGATATCAGTCCCTTCATGGGATATCTTTGATGCACTGGTCCCTTCATGGGATATCTTTGGTGCACTGGTCCTTTCATGGGATATCTGTCCCTTCATGGGCTAACCTTGGTGCACTGGTCCCTTCATGGGATATCAGTCCCTTCAATGGGATATCTTTGGTGCACTGGTCCCTTCATGGGATATCTTTGATGCACTGGTCCCTTCATGGGATATCTTTGATGCACTGGTCCCTTCATGGGATATCTTTGATGCACTGGTCCCTTCATGGGATATCTTTGATGCACTGGTCCCTTCATGGGATATCTTTGGTGCACTGGTCCTTTCATGGGATATCTGTCCCTTAATGGGATATCTTTGATGCACTGGTCCCTTCATGGGATATCTGTCCCTTCATGGGATATCTTTTGTGCACTGGTCCCTTCATGGGATATCTTTGATGCACTGGTCCCTTCATGGGATATCTGTCCCTTCATGGTATATTTTTGATGCACTGGTCCCTTCATGGGATATCTGTCCCTTCATGGGATATCTTTGATGCACTGGTCCCTTCATGGGATATCTGTCCCTTCATGGGATATCTTTGATGCAATGGTCCCTTCATGGGATATCTTTGATGCACTGGTCCCTTCATGGGATATCTTTGCACTGGTCCCTTCATGGGATATCTTTGATGCAATGGTCCCTTCATGGGATATCGTTGGTGCACTGGTCCCTTCATGGGATATCTTTTGTGCACTGGTCCCTTCATGGGATATCGGTCCCTTTATGGGATATCTTTGGTGCACTGGTCCCTTCATGGGATATCTGTCCCTTCATGGGATATCTTTTGTGCACTGGTCCCTTCATGGGATATCTTTTGTGCACTGGTCCCTTCATGGGATATCTTTGATGCACTGGTCCCTTCATGGGATATCTTTGATGCACTGGTCACTTCATGGGATATCATTTATGCACTGGTCCCTTCATGGGATATCTTTGGTGAACTGGTCCCTTCATGGGATATATGTCCCTTCATGGGATATTTTTGATGCACTGGTCCCTTCATGGGATATCTGTCCCTTCATGGGATATCTTTGGTGCACTGGTCCCTTCATGGGATATCGGTCCCTTTATGGGTTATCTTTGGTGCACTGGTCCCTTCATGGGATATCTGTCCCTTTATGGGTTATCTTTGGTGCACTGGTCCCTTCATGGGATATCTGTCCCTTCATGGGATATCTTTTGTGCACTGGTCCCTTCATGGGATATCTTTTGTGCACTGGTCCCTTCATGGGATATCTGTCCCTTCATGGGATATCTTTGATGCACTGGTCCCTTCATGGGATATCTTTGATGCACTGGTCCCTTCATGGGATATCTTTGATGCACTGGTCCCTTCATGGGATATATTTGATGCACTGGTCCCTTCATGGGATATAATTGATGCACTGGTCCCTTCATGGGATGTCTTTGGTGAACTGGTCCCTTCATGGGATATCTGTCCCTTCATGGGATATCTTTGATGCACTGGTCCCTTCATGGGATCTGTCCCTTCATGGGATATCTTTGATGAACTGGTCCCTTCATGGGATATCTTTGATGCACTGGTCCCTTCATGGGATATCTTTGATGCACTGGTCCCTTCATGGGATATCTTTGATGCACTGGTCCCTTCATGGGATATCTGTCCCTTCATGGGATATCTTTGGTGCATGGTCCGTTCATGGGATATCTTTGGTGCACTGGTCCCTTATTGGGATATCTGTCCCTTCATGGGATATCTTTGGTGCACTGGTCCCTTCATGGGATATCTTTGGTGCACTGGTCCCTTCATGGGATATCTTTGGTGCACTGGTCCCTTCATGGGATATCTTTGGTGCACTGGTACCTTCATGGGATATCTTTGGTGCACTGGTCCCTTCATAGATATCTTTGGTGCACTGGTCCTTGATGGGATGTCTTTGATGCACTGGTCCCTTCATGGGATGTCATTGATGCACTGGTCCCTTCATGGGATATCTTTGATGCACTGGTCCCTTCATGGGATATCTGTCCCTTCATGGGATATCTTTGATGCACTGGTCCCTTCATGGGATATCTGTCCCTTTATGGGATATCTTTTGTGCACTGGTCCCTTCATGGGATATCTTTTGTGCACTGGTCCCTTCATGGGATATCCGTCCCTTCATGGGATATCTTTGGTGCACTGGTCCCTTCATGGGATATCTTTGATGCACTGGTCCCTTCATGGGATGTCTTTGATGCACTGGTCCCTTCATGGGATATCTTTGATGCAATGGTCCCTTCATGGGATATCTTTGATGCACTGGTCCCTTCATGGGATATCTTTTGTGCACTGGTCCCTTCATGGGAAATCTTTAATGCACTGGTCCCTTCATGGGATATCTGTCCCTTCATGGGATATCTTTGATGCACTGGTCCCTTCATGGGATATCTGTCCCTTCATGGGATATCTTTGATGCACTGGTCCCTTCATGGGATATCTTTGGTGCACTGGTCCTTTCATGGGATATCTGTCCCTTCATGGGATATCTTTTGTGCACTGGTCCCTTCATGGGATATCTGTCCCTTCATGGGATATCTTTGGTGCACTGGTCCCTTCATGAGATATCTTTGATGCACTGGTCCCTTCATGGGATATCTTTAGTGCACTGGTCCCTTCATGGGATATCTTTAGTGCACTGGTCCCTTCATGGGATATCTTTTGTGCACTGGTCCCTTCATGGGATATCTGTCCCTTCATGGGATATCTTTTGTGCACTGGTCCCTTCATGGGATATCTTTTGTGCACTGGTCCCTTCATGGGATATCTGTCCCTTTATGGGTTATCTTTGGTGCACTGGTCCCTTCATGGGATATCTGTCCCTTCATGGGATATCTTTTGTGCACTGGTCCCTTCATGGGATATCTTTTGTGCACTGGTCCCTTCATGGGATATCTGTCCCTTCATGGGATATCTTTGATGCACTGGTCCCTTCATGGGATATCTTTGATGCACTGGTCCCTTCATGGGATATCTTTGATGCACTGGTCCCTTCATGGGATATCTTTGATGCACTGGTCCCTTCATGGGATATCTTTGATGCACTGGTCCCTTCATGGGATATCATTGATGCACTGGTCCCTTCATGGGATATCTTTGGTGAACTGGTCCCTTCATGGGATATCTGTCCCTTCATGGGATATCTTTGATGCACTGGTCCCTTCATGGGATCTGTCCCTTCATGGGATATCTTTGATGCACTGGTCCCTTCATGGGATATCTTTGATGCACTGGTCCCTTCATGGGATATCTTTGATGCACTGGTCCCTTCATGGGATATCTTTGATGCACTGGTCCCTTCATGGGATATCTGTCCCTTCATGGGATATCTTTGGTGCATGGTCCGTTCATGGGATATCTTTGGTGCACTGGTCCCTTATTGGGATATCTGTCCCTTCATGGGATATCTTTGGTGCACTGGTCCCTTCATGGGATATCTTTGGTGCACTGGTCCCTTCATGGGATATCTTTGGTGCACTGGTCCCTTCATGGGATATCTTTGGTGCACTGGTCCCTTGATGGGATGTCTTTGGTGCACTGGTCCCTTGATGGGATGTCTTTGATGCACTGGTCCCTTCATGGGATGTCATTGATGCACTGGTCCCTTCATGGGATATCTTTGATGCACTGGTCCCTTCATGGGATATCTGTCCCTTCATGGGATATCTTTGATGCACTGGTCCCTTCATGGGATATCTGTCCCTTTATGGGATATCTTTTGTGCACTGATCCCTTCATGGGATATCTTTTGTGCACTGGTCCCTTCATGGGATATCCGTCCCTTCATGGGATATCTTTGGTGCACTGGTCCCTTCATGGGATATCTTTGATGCACTGGTCCCTTCATGGGATGTCTTTGATGCACTGGTCCCTTCATGGGATATCTTTGATGCAATGGTCCCTTCATGGGATATCTTTGATGCAATGGTCCCTTCATGGGATATCTTTTGTGCACTGGTCCCTTCATGGGATATCTTTGATGCACTGGTCACTTCATGGGATATCTGTCCCTTCATGGGATATCTTTGATGCACTGGTCCCTTCATGGGATATCTTTGGTGCACTGGTCCTTTCATGGGATATCTGTCCCTTCATGGGATATCTTTGATGCACTGGTCCCTTCATGGAATATCTGTCCCTTCATGGGCTAACCTTGGTGCACTGGTCCCTTCATGGGATATCAGTCCCTTCATGGGATATCTTTGATGCACTGGTCCCTTCATGGGATATCTTTGGTGCACTGGTCCTTTCATGGGATATCTGTCCCTTCATGGGCTAACCTTGGTGCACTGGTCCCTTCATGGGATATCAGTCCCTTCAATGGGATATCTTTGGTGCACTGGTCCCTTCATGGGATATCTTTGATGCACTGGTCCCTTCATGGGATATCTTTGATGCACTGGTCCCTTCATGGGATATCTTTGATGCACTGGTCCCTTCATGGGATATCTTTGATGCACTGGTCCCTTCATGGGATATCTTTGGTGCACTGGTCCTTTCATGGGATATCTGTCCCTTAATGGGATATCTTTGATGCACTGGTCCCTTCATGGGATATCTGTCCCTTCATGGGATATCTTTTGTGCACTGGTCCCTTCATGGGATATCTTTGATGCACTGGTCCCTTCATGGGATATCTGTCCCTTCATGGTATATTTTTGATGCACTGGTCCCTTCATGGGATATCTGTCCCTTCATGGGATATCTTTGATGCACTGGTCCCTTCATGGGATATCTGTCCCTTCATGGGATATCTTTGATGCAATGGTCCCTTCATGGGATATCTTTGATGCACTGGTCCCTTCATGGGATATCTTTGCACTGGTCCCTTCATGGGATATCTTTGATGCAATGGTCCCTTCATGGGATATCGTTGGTGCACTGGTCCCTTCATGGGATATCTTTTGTGCACTGGTCCCTTCATGGGATATCGGTCCCTTTATGGGATATCTTTGGTGCACTGGTCCCTTCATGGGATATCTGTCCCTTCATGGGATATCTTTTGTGCACTGGTCCCTTCATGGGATATCTTTTGTGCACTGGTCCCTTCATGGGATATCTTTGATGCACTGGTCCCTTCATGGGATATCTTTGATGCACTGGTCACTTCATGGGATATCATTTATGCACTGGTCCCTTCATGGGATATCTTTGGTGAACTGGTCCCTTCATGGGATATATGTCCCTTCATGGGATATTTTTGATGCACTGGTCCCTTCATGGGATATCTGTCCCTTCATGGGATATCTTTGGTGCACTGGTCCCTTCATGGGATATCGGTCCCTTTATGGGTTATCTTTGGTGCACTGGTCCCTTCATGGGATATCTGTCCCTTTATGGGTTATCTTTGGTGCACTGGTCCCTTCATGGGATATCTGTCCCTTCATGGGATATCTTTTGTGCACTGGTCCCTTCATGGGATATCTTTTGTGCACTGGTCCCTTCATGGGATATCTGTCCCTTCATGGGATATCTTTGATGCACTGGTCCCTTCATGGGATATCTTTGATGCACTGGTCCCTTCATGGGATATATTTGATGCACTGGTCCCTTCATGGGATATCATTGATGCACTGGTCCCTTCATGGGATATCTTTGGTGAACTGGTCCCTTCATGGGATATCTGTCCCTTCATGGGATATCTTTGATGCACTGGTCCCTTCATGGGATCTGTCCCTTCATGGGATATCTTTGATGAACTGGTCCCTTCATGGGATATCTTTGATGCACTGGTCCCTTCATGGGATATCTTTGATGCACTGGTCCCTTCATGGGATATCTGTCCCTTCATGGGATATCTTTGGTGCATGGTCCGTTCATGGGATATCTTTGGTGCACTGGTCCCTTATTGGGATATCTGTCCCTTCATGGGATATCTTTGGTGCACTGGTCCCTTCATGGGATATCTTTGGTGCACTGGTCCCTTCATGGGATATCTTTGTTGCACTGGTCCCTTCATGGGATATCTTTGGTGCACTGGTCCCTTCATAGATATCTTTGGTGCACTGGTCCCTTGATGGGATGTCTTTGATGCACTGGTCCCTTCATGGGATGTCATTGATGCACTGGTCCCTTCATGGGATATCTTTGATGCACTGGTCCCTTCATGGGATATCTGTCCCTTCATGGGATATCTTTGATGCACTGGTCCCTTCATGGGATATCTGTCCCTTTATGGGATATATTATGTGCACTGGTCCCTTCATGGGATATCTTTTGTGCACTGGTCCCTTCATGGGATATCCGTCCCTTCATGGGATATCTTTGGTGCACTGGTCCCTTCATGGGATATCTTTGATGCACTGGTCCCTTCATGGGATGTCTTTGATGCACTGGTCCCTTCATGGGATATCTTTGATGCAATGGTCCCTTCATGGGATATCTTTGATGCACTGGTCCCTTCATGGGATATCTTTTGTGCACTGGTCCCTTCATGGGAAATCTTTAATGCACTGGTCCCTTCATGGGATATCTGTCCCTTCATGGGATATCTTTGATGCACTGGTCCCTTCATGGGATATCTGTCCCTTCATGGGATATCTTTGATGCACTGGTCCCTTCATGGGATATCTTTGGTGCACTGGTCCTTTCATGGGATATCTGTCCCTTCATGGGATATCTTTTGTGCACTGGTCCCTTCATGGGATATCTGTCCCTTCATGGGATATCTTTGGTGCACTGGTCCCTTCATGAGATATCTTTGATGCACTGGTCCCTTCATGGGATATCTTTAGTGCACTGGTCCCTTCATGGGATATCTTTAGTGCACTGGTCCCTTCATGGGATATCTTTTGTGCACTGGTCCCTTCATGGGATATCTGTCCCTTCATGGGATATCTTTTGTGCACTGGTCCCTTCATGGGATATCTTTTGTGCACTGGTCCCTTCATGGGATATCTGTCCCTTCATGGGATATCTTTGGTGCACTGGTCCCTTCATGGGATATCTTTGATGCACTGGTCCCTTCATGGGATGTCTTTGATGCACTGGTCCCTTCATGGGATATCTTTGATGCAATGGTCCCTTCATGGGATATCTTTGATGCACTGGTCCCTTCATGGGATATCTTGTGTGCACTGGTCCCTTCATGGGATATCTTTGATGCACTGGTCCCTTCATGGGATATCTTTGATGCACTGGTCCCTTCATGGGATATCTTTAGTGCACTGGTCCCTTCATGGGATATCTTTAGTGCACTGGTCCCTTCATGGGATATCTTTTGTGCACTGGTCCCTTCATGGGATATCTGTCCCTTCATGGGATATCTTTTGTGCACTGGTCCCTTCATGGGATATCTTTTGTGCACTGGTCCCTTCATGGGATATCTGTCCCTTCATGGGATATCTTTGGTGCACTGGTCCCTTCATGGGATATCTTTGATGCACTGGTCCCTTCATGGGATATCTTTGATGCACTGGTCCCTTCATGGGATATCTTTGATGCAATGGTCCCTTCATGGGATATCTTTGATGCACTGGTCCCTTCATGGGATATCTTTTGTGCACTGGTCCCTTCATGGGATATCTTTGATGCACTGGTCCCTTCATGGGATATCTGTCCCTTCATGGGATATCTTTGATGCACTGGTCCCTTCATGGGATATCTTTGGTGCACTGGTCCTTTCATGGGATATCTGTCCCTTCATGGGATATCTTTGATGCACTGGTCCCTTCATGGAATATCTGTCCCTTCATGGGCTAACCTTGGTGCACTGGTCCCTTCATGGGATATCAGTCCCTTCATGGGATATCTTTGATGCACTGGTCCCTTCATGGGATATCTTTGGTGCACTGGTCCTTTCATGGGATATCTGTCCCTTCATGGGCTAACCTTGGTGCACTGGTCCCTTCATGGGATATCAGTCCCTTCAATGGGATATCTTTGGTGCACTGGTCCCTTCATGGGATATCTTTGATGCACTGGTCCCTTCATGGGATATCTTTGATGCACTGGTCCCTTCATGGGATATCTTTGATGCACTGGTCCCTTCATGGGATATCTTTGATGCACTGGTCCCTTCATGGGATATCTTTGGTGCACTGGTCCTTTCATGGGATATCTGTCCCTTAATGGGATATCTTTGATGCACTGGTCCCTTCATGGGATATCTGTCCCTTCATGGGATATCTTTTGTGCACTGGTCCCTTCATGGGATATCTTTGATGCACTGGTCCCTTCATGGGATATCTGTCCCTTCATGGTATATTTTTGATGCACTGGTCCCTTCATGGGATATCTGTCCCTTCATGGGATATCTTTGATGCACTGGTCCCTTCATGGGATATCTGTCCCTTCATGGGATATCTTTGATGCAATGGTCCCTTCATGGGATATCTTTGATGCACTGGTCCCTTCATGGGATATCTTTGCACTGGTCCCTTCATGGGATATCTTTGATGCAATGGTCCCTTCATGGGATATCGTTGGTGCACTGGTCCCTTCATGGGATATCTTTTGTGCACTGGTCCCTTCATGGGATATCGGTCCCTTTATGGGATATCTTTGGTGCACTGGTCCCTTCATGGGATATCTGTCCCTTCATGGGATATCTTTTGTGCACTGGTCCCTTCATGGGATATCTTTTGTGCACTGGTCCCTTCATGGGATATCTTTGATGCACTGGTCCCTTCATGGGATATCTTTGATGCACTGGTCACTTCATGGGATATCATTTATGCACTGGTCCCTTCATGGGATATCTTTGGTGAACTGGTCCCTTCATGGGATATATGTCCCTTCATGGGATATTTTTGATGCACTGGTCCCTTCATGGGATATCTGTCCCTTCATGGGATATCTTTGGTGCACTGGTCCCTTCATGGGATATCGGTCCCTTTATGGGTTATCTTTGGTGCACTGGTCCCTTCATGGGATATCTGTCCCTTTATGGGTTATCTTTGGTGCACTGGTCCCTTCATGGGATATCTGTCCCTTCATGGGATATCTTTTGTGCACTGGTCCCTTCATGGGATATCTTTTGTGCACTGGTCCCTTCATGGGATATCTGTCCCTTCATGGGATATCTTTGATGCACTGGTCCCTTCATGGGATATCTTTGATGCACTGGTCCCTTCATGGGATATCTTTGATGCACTGGTCCCTTCATGGGATATATTTGATGCACTGGTCCCTTCATGGGATATCATTGATGCACTGGTCCCTTCATGGGATGTCTTTGGTGAACTGGTCCCTTCATGGGATATCTGTCCCTTCATGGGATATCTTTGATGCACTGGTCCCTTCATGGGATCTGTCCCTTCATGGGATATCTTTGATGAACTGGTCCCTTCATGGGATATCTTTGATGCACTGGTCCCTTCATGGGATATCTTTGATGCACTGGTCCCTTCATGGGATATCTGTCCCTTCATGGGATATCTTTGGTGCATGGTCCGTTCATGGGATATCTTTGGTGCACTGGTCCCTTATTGGGATATCTGTCCCTTCATGGGATATCTTTGGTGCACTGGTCCCTTCATGGGATATCTTTGGTGCACTGGTCCCTTCATGGGATATCTTTGGTGCACTGGTCCCTTCATGGGATATCTTTGGTGCACTGGTCCCTTCATAGATATCTTTGGTGCACTGGTCCTTGATGGGATGTCTTTGATGCACTGGTCCCTTCATGGGATGTCATTGATGCACTGGTCCCTTCATGGGATATCTTTGATGCACTGGTCCCTTCATGGGATATCTGTCCCTTCATGGGATATCTTTGATGCACTGGTCCCTTCATGGGATATCTGTCCCTTTATGGGATATCTTTTGTGCACTGGTCCCTTCATGGGATATCTTTTGTGCACTGGTCCCTTCATGGGATATCCGTCCCTTCATGGGATATCTTTGGTGCACTGGTCCCTTCATGGGATATCTTTGATGCACTGGTCCCTTCATGGGATGTCTTTGATGCACTGGTCCCTTCATGGGATATCTTTGATGCAATGGTCCCTTCATGGGATATCTTTGATGCACTGGTCCCTTCATGGGATATCTTTTGTGCACTGGTCCCTTCATGGGAAATCTTTAATGCACTGGTCCCTTCATGGGATATCTGTCCCTTCATGGGATATCTTTGATGCACTGGTCCCTTCATGGGATATCTGTCCCTTCATGGGATATCTTTGATGCACTGGTCCCTTCATGGGATATCTTTGGTGCACTGGTCCTTTCATGGGATATCTGTCCCTTCATGGGATATCTTTTGTGCACTGGTCCCTTCATGGGATATCTGTCCCTTCATGGGATATCTTTGGTGCACTGGTCCCTTCATGAGATATCTTTGATGCACTGGTCCCTTCATGGGATATCTTTAGTGCACTGGTCCCTTCATGGGATATCTTTAGTGCACTGGTCCCTTCATGGGATATCTTTTGTGCACTGGTCCCTTCATGGGATATCTGTCCCTTCATGGGATATCTTTTGTGCACTGGTCCCTTCATGGGATATCTTTTGTGCACTGGTCCCTTCATGGGATATCTGTCCCTTTATGGGTTATCTTTGGTGCACTGGTCCCTTCATGGGATATCTGTCCCTTCATGGGATATCTTTTGTGCACTGGTCCCTTCATGGGATATCTTTTGTGCACTGGTCCCTTCATGGGATATCTGTCCCTTCATGGGATATCTTTGATGCACTGGTCCCTTCATGGGATATCTTTGATGCACTGGTCCCTTCATGGGATATCTTTGATGCACTGGTCCCTTCATGGGATATCTTTGATGCACTGGTCCCTTCATGGGATATCTTTGATGCACTGGTCCCTTCATGGGATATCATTGATGCACTGGTCCCTTCATGGGATATCTTTGGTGAACTGGTCCCTTCATGGGATATCTGTCCCTTCATGGGATATCTTTGATGCACTGGTCCCTTCATGGGATCTGTCCCTTCATGGGATATCTTTGATGCACTGGTCCCTTCATGGGATATCTTTGATGCACTGGTCCCTTCATGGGATATCTTTGATGCACTGGTCCCTTCATGGGATATCTGTCCCTTCATGGGATATCTTTGGTGCATGGTCCGTTCATGGGATATCTTTGGTGCACTGGTCCCTTATTGGGATATCTGTCCCTTCATGGGATATCTTTGGTGCACTGGTCCCTTCATGGGATATCTTTGGTGCACTGGTCCCTTCATGGGATATCTTTGGTGCACTGGTCCCTTCATGGGATATCTTTGGTGCACTGGTCCCTTCATGGATATCTTTGGTGCACTGGTCCCTTGATGGGATGTCTTTGATGCACTGGTCCCTTCATGGGATGTCATTGATGCACTGGTCCCTTCATGGGATATCTTTGATGCACTGGTCCCTTCATGGGATATCTGTCCCTTCATGGGATATCTTTGATGCACTGGTCCCTTCATGGGATATCTGTCCCTTTATGGGATATCTTTTGTGCACTGATCCCTTCATGGGATATCTTTTGTGCACTGGTCCCTTCATGGGATATCCGTCCCTTCATGGGATATCTTTGGTGCACTGGTCCCTTCATGGGATATCTTTGATGCACTGGTCCCTTCATGGGATGTCTTTGATGCACTGGTCCCTTCATGGGATATCTTTGATGCAATGGTCCCTTCATGGGATATCTTTGATGCAATGGTCCCTTCATGGGATATCTTTTGTGCACTGGTCCCTTCATGGGATATCTTTGATGCACTGGTCCCTTCATGGGATATCTGTCCCTTCATGGGATATCTTTGATGCACTGGTCCCTTCATGGGATATCTTTGGTGCACTGGTCCTTTCATGGGATATCTGTCCCTTCATGGGATATCTTTGATGCACTGGTCCCTTCATGGAATATCTGTCCCTTCATGGGCTAACCTTGGTGCACTGGTCCCTTCATGGGATATCAGTCCCTTCATGGGATATCTTTGATGCACTGGTCCCTTCATGGGATATCTTTGGTGCACTGGTCCTTTCATGGGATATCTGTCCCTTCATGGGCTAACCTTGGTGCACTGGTCCCTTCATGGGATATCAGTCCCTTCAATGGGATATCTTTGGTGCACTGGTCCCTTCATGGGATATCTTTGATGCACTGGTCCCTTCATGGGATATCTTTGATGCACTGGTCCCTTCATGGGATATCTTTGATGCACTGGTCCCTTCATGGGATATCTTTGATGCACTGGTCCCTTCATGGGATATCTTTGGTGCACTGGTCCTTTCATGGGATATCTGTCCCTTAATGGGATATCTTTGATGCACTGGTCCCTTCATGGGATATCTGTCCCTTCATGGGATATCTTTTGTGCACTGGTCCCTTCATGGGATATCTTTGATGCACTGGTCCCTTCATGGGATATCTGTCCCTTCATGGTATATTTTTGATGCACTGGTCCCTTCATGGGATATCTGTCCCTTCATGGGATATCTTTGATGCACTGGTCCCTTCATGGGATATCTGTCCCTTCATGGGATATCTTTGATGCAATGGTCCCTTCATGGGATATCTTTGATGCACTGGTCCCTTCATGGGATATCTTTGCACTGGTCCCTTCATGGGATATCTTTGATGCAATGGTCCCTTCATGGGATATCGTTGGTGCACTGGTCCCTTCATGGGATATCTTTTGTGCACTGGTCCCTTCATGGGATATCGGTCCCTTTATGGGATATCTTTGGTGCACTGGTCCCTTCATGGGATATCTGTCCCTTCATGGGATATCTTTTGTGCACTGGTCCCTTCATGGGATATCTTTTGTGCACTGGTCCCTTCATGGGATATCTTTGATGCACTGGTCCCTTCATGGGATATCTTTGATGCACTGGTCACTTCATGGGATATCATTTATGCACTGGTCCCTTCATGGGATATCTTTGGTGAACTGGTCCCTTCATGGGATATATGTCCCTTCATGGGATATTTTTGATGCACTGGTCCCTTCATGGGATATCTGTCCCTTCATGGGATATCTTTGGTGCACTGGTCCCTTCATGGGATATCGGTCCCTTTATGGGTTATCTTTGGTGCACTGGTCCCTTCATGGGATATCTGTCCCTTTATGGGTTATCTTTGGTGCACTGGTCCCTTCATGGGATATCTGTCCCTTCATGGGATATCTTTTGTGCACTGGTCCCTTCATGGGATATCTTTTGTGCACTGGTCCCTTCATGGGATATCTGTCCCTTCATGGGATATCTTTGATGCACTGGTCCCTTCATGGGATATCTTTGATGCACTGGTCCCTTCATGGGATATCTTTGATGCACTGGTCCCTTCATGGGATATATTTGATGCACTGGTCCCTTCATGGGATATCATTGATGCACTGGTCCCTTCATGGGATATCTTTGGTGAACTGGTCCCTTCATGGGATATCTGTCCCTTCATGGGATATCTTTGATGCACTGGTCCCTTCATGGGATCTGTCCCTTCATGGGATATCTTTGATGAACTGGTCCCTTCATGGGATATCTTTGATGCACTGGTCCCTTCATGGGATATCTTTGATGCACTGGTCCCTTCATGGGATATCTTTGATGCACTGGTCCCTTCATGGGATATCTGTCCCTTCATGGGATATCTTTGGTGCATGGTCCGTTCATGGGATATCTTTGGTGCACTGGTCCCTTATTGGGATATCTGTCCCTTCATGGGATATCTTTGGTGCACTGGTCCCTTCATGGGATATCTTTGGTGCACTGGTCCCTTCATGGGATATCTTTGGTGCACTGGTCCCTTCATGGGATATCTTTGGTGCACTGGTCCCTTCATAGATATCTTTGGTGCACTGGCCCCTTGATGGGATGTCTTTGATGCACTGGTCCCTTCATGGGATGTCATTGATGCACTGGTCCCTTCATGGGATATCTTTGATGCACTGGTCCCTTCATGGGATATCTGTCCCTTCATGGGATATCTTTGATGCACTGGTCCCTTCATGGGATATCTGTCCCTTTATGGGATATATTATGTGCACTGGTCCCTTCATGGGATATCTTTTGTGCACTGGTCCCTTCATGGGATATCCGTCCCTTCATGGGATATCTTTGGTGCACTGGTCCCTTCATGGGATATCTTTGATGCACTGGTCCCTTCATGGGATGTCTTTGATGCACTGGTCCCTTCATGGGATATCTTTGATGCAATGGTCCCTTCATGGGATATCTTTGATGCACTGGTCCCTTCATGGGATATCTTTTGTGCACTGGTCCCTTCATGGGAAATCTTTAATGCACTGGTCCCTTCATGGGATATCTGTCCCTTCATGGGATATCTTTGATGCACTGGTCCCTTCATGGGATATCTGTCCCTTCATGGGATATCTTTGATGCACTGGTCCCTTCATGGGATATCTTTGGTGCACTGGTCCTTTCATGGGATATCTGTCCCTTCATGGGATATCTTTTGTGCACTGGTCCCTTCATGGGATATCTGTCCCTTCATGGGATATCTTTGGTGCACTGGTCCCTTCATGAGATATCTTTGATGCATTGGTCCCTTCATGGGATATCTTTAGTGCACTGGTCCCTTCATGGGATATCTTTAGTGCACTGGTCCCTTCATGGGATATCTTTTGTGCACTGGTCCCTTCATGGGATATCTGTCCCTTCATGGGATATCTTTTGTGCACTGGTCCCTTCATGGGATATCTTTTGTGCACTGGTCCCTTCATGGGATATCTGTCCCTTCATGGGATATCTTTGGTGCACTGGTCCCTTCATGGGATGTCTTTGATGCACTGGTCCCTTCATGGGATATCTTTGATGCAATGGTCCCTTCATGGGATATCTTTGATGCACTGGTCCCTTCATGGGATATCTTGTGTGCACTGGTCCCTTCATGGGATATCTTTGATGCACTGGTCCCTTCATGGGATATCTTTGATGCACTGGTCCCTTCATGGGATATCTTTAGTGCACTGGTCCCTTCATGGGATATCTTTAGTGCACTGGTCCCTTCATGGGATATCTTTTGTGCACTGGTCCCTTCATGGGATATCTGTCCCTTCATGGGATATCTTTTGTGCACTGGTCCCTTCATGGGATATCTTTTGTGCACTGGTCCCTTCATGGGATATCTGTCCCTTCATGGGATATCTTTGGTGCACTGGTCCCTTCATGGGATATCTTTGATGCACTGGTCCCTTCATGGGATATCTTTGATGCACTGGTCCCTTCATGGGATATCTTTGATGCAATGGTCCCTTCATGGGATATCTTTGATGCACTGGTCCCTTCATGGGATATCTTTTGTGCACTGGTCCCTTCATGGGATATCTTTGATGCACTGGTCCCTTCATGGGATATCTGTCCCTTCATGGGATATCTTTGATGCACTGGTCCCTTCATGGGATATCTTTGGTGCACTGGTCCTTTCATGGGATATCTGTCCCTTCATGGGATATCTTTGATGCACTGGTCCCTTCATGGAATATCTGTCCCTTCATGGGCTAACCTTGGTGCACTGGTCCCTTCATGGGATATCAGTCCCTTCATGGGATATCTTTGATGCACTGGTCCCTTCATGGGATATCTTTGGTGCACTGGTCCTTTCATGGGATATCTGTCCCTTCATGGGCTAACCTTGGTGCACTGGTCCCTTCATGGGATATCAGTCCCTTCAATGGGATATCTTTGGTGCACTGGTCCCTTCATGGGATATCTTTGATGCACTGGTCCCTTCATGGGATATCTTTGATGCACTGGTCCCTTCATGGGATATCTTTGATGCACTGGTCCCTTCATGGGATATCTTTGATGCACTGGTCCCTTCATGGGATATCTTTGGTGCACTGGTCCTTTCATGGGATATCTGTCCCTTAATGGGATATCTTTGATGCACTGGTCCCTTCATGGGATATCTGTCCCTTCATGGGATATCTTTTGTGCACTGGTCCCTTCATGGGATATCTTTGATGCACTGGTCCCTTCATGGTATATTTTTGATGCACTGGTCCCTTCATGGGATATCTGTCCCTTCATGGGATATCTTTGATGCACTGGTCCCTTCATGGGATATCTGTCCCTTCATGGGATATCTTTGATGCAATGGTCCCTTCATGGGATATCTTTGATGCACTGGTCCCTTCATGGGATATCTTTGCACTGGTCCCTTCATGGGATATCTTTGATGCAATGGTCCCTTCATGGGATATCGTTGGTGCACTGGTCCCTTCATGGGATATCTTTTGTGCACTGGTCCCTTCATGGGATATCGGTCCCTTTATGGGATATCTTTGGTGCACTGGTCCCTTCATGGGATATCTGTCCCTTCATGGGATATCTTTTGTGCACTGGTCCCTTCATGGGATATCTTTTGTGCACTGGTCCCTTCATGGGATATCTTTGATGCACTGGTCCCTTCATGGGATATCTTTGATGCACTGGTCACTTCATGGGATATCATTTATGCACTGGTCCCTTCATGGGATATCTTTGGTGAACTGGTCCCTTCATGGGATATATGTCCCTTCATGGGATATTTTTGATGCACTGGTCCCTTCATGGGATATCTGTCCCTTCATGGGATATCTTTGGTGCACTGGTCCCTTCATGGGATATCGGTCCCTTTATGGGTTATCTTTGGTGCACTGGTCCCTTCATGGGATATCTGTCCCTTTATGGGTTATCTTTGGTGCACTGGTCCCTTCATGGGATATCTGTCCCTTCATGGGATATCTTTTGTGCACTGGTCCCTTCATGGGATATCTTTTGTGCACTGGTCCCTTCATGGGATATCTGTCCCTTCATGGGATATCTTTGATGCACTGGTCCCTTCATGGGATATCTTTGATGCACTGGTCCCTTCATGGGATATCTTTGATGCACTGGTCCCTTCATGGGATATATTTGATGCACTGGTCCCTTCATGGGATATCATTGATGCACTGGTCCCTTCATGGGATGTCTTTGGTGAACTGGTCCCTTCATGGGATATCTGTCCCTTCATGGGATATCTTTGATGCACTGGTCCCTTCATGGGATCTGTCCCTTCATGGGATATCTTTGATGAACTGGTCCCTTCATGGGATATCTTTGATGCACTGGTCCCTTCATGGGATATCTTTGATGCACTGGTCCCTTCATGGGATATCTTTGATGCACTGGTCCCTTCATGGGATATCTGTCCCTTCATGGGATATCTTTGGTGCATGGTCCGTTCATGGGATATCTTTGGTGCACTGGTCCCTTATTGGGATATCTGTCCCTTCATGGGATATCTTTGGTGCACTGGTCCCTTCATGGGATATCTTTGGTGCACTGGTCCCTTCATGGGATATCTTTGGTGCACTGGTCCCTTCATGGGATATCTTTGGTGCACTGGTCCCTTCATAGATATCTTTGGTGCACTGGTCCTTGATGGGATGTCTTTGATGCACTGGTCCCTTCATGGGATGTCATTGATGCACTGGTCCCTTCATGGGATATCTTTGATGCACTGGTCCCTTCATGGGATATCTGTCCCTTCATGGGATATCTTTGATGCACTGGTCCCTTCATGGGATATCTGTCCCTTTATGGGATATCTTTTGTGCACTGGTCCCTTCATGGGATATCTTTTGTGCACTGGTCCCTTCATGGGATATCCGTCCCTTCATGGGATATCTTTGGTGCACTGGTCCCTTCATGGGATATCTTTGATGCACTGGTCCCTTCATGGGATGTCTTTGATGCACTGGTCCCTTCATGGGATATCTTTGATGCAATGGTCCCTTCATGGGATATCTTTGATGCACTGGTCCCTTCATGGGATATCTTTTGTGCACTGGTCCCTTCATGGGAAATCTTTAATGCACTGGTCCCTTCATGGGATATCTGTCCCTTCATGGGATATCTTTGATGCACTGGTCCCTTCATGGGATATCTGTCCCTTCATGGGATATCTTTGATGCACTGGTCCCTTCATGGGATATCTTTGGTGCACTGGTCCTTTCATGGGATATCTGTCCCTTCATGGGATATCTTTTGTGCACTGGTCCCTTCATGGGATATCTGTCCCTTCATGGGATATCTTTGGTGCACTGGTCCCTTCATGAGATATCTTTGATGCACTGGTCCCTTCATGGGATATCTTTAGTGCACTGGTCCCTTCATGGGATATCTTTAGTGCACTGGTCCCTTCATGGGATATCTTTTGTGCACTGGTCCCTTCATGGGATATCTGTCCCTTCATGGGATATCTTTTGTGCACTGGTCCCTTCATGGGATATCTTTTGTGCACTGGTCCCTTCATGGGATATCTGTCCCTTTATGGG